>NW_024733734.1:2968402-2997558 GCF_018991925.1 Homarus americanus | reverse complement strand
AACATGTTGAGGGGAGCTCGTAAGGAATTCGTTAACCGAGGGTTTGCTCGTTAACCGAAGTGAAGAATCTTATGGAAGGTAATTCGTTAACCGAAATTTCGTTAACCGAGGCACTCGTTAACCGAGGGATAACTGTACTGTATGATACTTTGCAGGGATTAATACATAGAAAGTGGGGATTGCAGCACAAACATTAGGAATCAAATATCAGGGGAATAATAATACAATATATTGTAATTATAAGTGAAATACTCCTCCCAGTTGACTGTTCCCGTTACTAATTTTGATGGAAGGAAATTCTTATTTTGGTGAAATTTCCGACATCCTGGGGCCGAAAGGACTTAATTTATATTCTATATATCCCCATTTTTATAAAAAATTCTAAACTTTGCATAAAATTTTGTGCAGCTCTTCTAGGTACTCTTATGGAGTCTGATCCCTTATTAGTACGGTTCTCTAACCCATCCCTTAGCCCATTCCCCAGCCCATCCCTTAGGGTCATACTAGGCGCCACCGGATCTGTGCTAGAAGACTTCGAGAGGGTACAATTCATTTACAGTTCTAATTACTGACCCTAATTTAGGTTTTAATTTGACAGTTCTAATGAATCCTTGATTATCTGAGTAGCATTCTTCAACTTTCCCTAAAGGCCAACTTCCACAGGATTTATCATTGTGAATCAGTACCACATCATCCACATTAATATATATTTTTTTTTTGTACTTTACTATTGCGCTTATGAATGTTCCGGTCCAAAAGAGAGGTTAAATATTCTCCTTTCCACATATCATGCCACTTATTTAATACTTTTAATTATTGGTAATATTTACTACTTAATGTGTCACCATCTATATAGGAAGGATCAAGCTGGTAGTCCGATGTAATTATTGCTGGCAAAGAATTTAGTTTGTAGCCATGCAGCAAATGTGAAGTTGTCAGTGCTTCGGGCTCTCCTAAGGTATTGGTCACATATGAAAGAGGACGATTATTTATTCTACATTCTATTTCAGTCAATAGAGTATGTAAATCATCTAAATTGACAAGTTTTCTGAAAAATGACTCTCTTAGGCAGTTTTTCACTAACCCTATCATTCTCTCGTAGAAACCTCCATACCATACCAAGAGGCTCTGGGAGGTATAAATTTCCACTCACAGCCTCTGCTGGTGAACTCCTCTTGCACTCTGGCATCCTCAAATATCTGATTTAATAATTCAGACCCCCAACTTGAAGTTGGTAGCATTGTTGCTGATAATTAGTTTTGGACAGGATCTCCTAGCAACAAATCTTCTAAATGAGTTTAGAAATGTTTCAGCAGTTAAATCATTTGTGAGCTCTAAATGAATAGCTCTTGTGGTTGTACAGGTATAAAGAACTACTTAGACCTTTTGCTCTGTTTAGTCACTGGGTTGACAACTGCAATTAGGTAGTAGGTAGTGGGCAGCTTTTTTTTTTTTTATGGGGATTAACCCACCCGGGCACAGGTCACTGACCCACATCAGGGTCTGGGGGATGATAATAATAACTATTATTATTATTATTATTATTATTATTATTATTATTATTATAATATATCTTTGCCCCCAGGCCCTGATGTGGGTCATTGACCTGTGTCTGGGTGGGCTAATTCCCGTAAAAAAAAAATATTGCTCCTGTGTAGTCAACTCCAGCTACTTCAAATGGTCTTAAATCTTCTATTCGTTCTTTTGGCAAAGGGTACTGATAAACTGGACTTCAAGTCTTTTGCATATGTAGCATGACTTAATGACAGTTTTGATCACCTGCCTACCCTTAGGGATCCAAAAAATTTCTTTTAATTTGCACAGTGTCTTGTACTCCCCCATGTTTGGTTTCCAAATGTGCATCATTTATTAGAAGGTTCGTCACATGATGCTTTCTAGGGAGCAATAATGGGAACATAGTAGGATAAGGGCAAATTTGCCTCATCTATTCTACCATGTCATCCCGGAAGATCTTCATCCTCAAATGATTCAGATTTTTTACAATATCTGGCATTTTATATTGCATGGGTTTCTTTTAAATGTCTGAAAGCTTCAGGGTAACTCCTTTTGTGCCATGTGTAACCACTAATGATGGGGTTTCATTAGATTCAGCATTTTGTTTCCTTTGATCTTACTAATGAAAGAAAAGACTAAACTGGTGTTCTTAAGTAATTTACTCCATGTCTTCACTCTTTTTGGATCCATAAAGGGTAGGTTAGACTGATCCTCCACATTAGCTACTAGAACATCAATAGTTATGCTAGTATTAAATTTCTGCTTTGGCCACTCACATTCGTCATTCAACCAGTTGGGACCCTGGAACCACAGTCTTGAGATTCTAGAAATTTAATTTGACTCAATCCTTTGGTTAATAAATCAGCAGGGTTCTGTTCTGTGGTTAAATGATGATAAATACAAGTGGAATCTAAATTGATCATGTGTGCTACTCTATTTCTCACATAAACTATGTTACTCTTGTTATTTACTACCCACTGTAGAGCCACTTCACTGTCCGACCATATGAAAGTTCTGTTAAAAGTAATTGTATGTAGTGTATCCTTTAAATATTTACTTCATTTTACTGCTACATACATGACCGTCAATTATAACTGGGGCAGAGTTTTAGTTTTCAATGGAGCAACTCTTGCTCTTGTTGTCAGTAACTTGGGTTCAGTTGAGTAATCAGTAACATATGCTACAACTCCGTAAGCTTTTGGAGAAGCAACACAAAATAAATGCAAGTCAAATTGAGACCCCTCCTCCAACATATTCCTTTGAAATTTAATTTTGGACAGATTATTGCACTCCTGGGATAAACTTTCCCATTTATTCATTATTTCTTCGGGCAGAGTGTTATTCCAATCTAACTTTCTGGTCCAAGTATCTTGAACTCACACTTTCAAAGGAATGGTTAGAGGAGTGACCAAACCCAACAGGTCAAAGATCTTGCTAACACCCCTTAGCAAAGATCTTTTAGTATCTACAGAATCCCATATGACATCCTTGACATCAATATCTTTTTTAGGACTCCATTGCAAACCTAACACTTTGATATTATCTTGATGGTCAGACGGCAAAGTGGCCCCTCGGGTAGGTGAATTGGTAGTCCAGTATTGGAGTGGCATTTGCTCAAGGACTCCTCATCATTTGTAGTCCCTTGGATATTGTCCATGTACAGGGATTTCTTATTCATATCCACCTCTAATTTGTTTTTATTTTGTTGGTTTAAGTGATGTTCCAGAGTCATTTGCAATAAAAACAGTGAACTATTGGCTCCAAATAGAATTGATTTAAATCTACAGTATAATCTGGATTTAAGCGGTTTTTGTTTACGCGTTTGGTCATTTACGCGGTGCCTTGCCAGAATGAAATGTTTTAATTATGCGGGAAGCGGCGCGGGCAGGGTGCGCACAAGGTCTCTCAGTCATCAAAACATTACCGAGTTCTTCACCCGCCACCCACCACAGCCAGCCCAAGTCAGTGATAGTGAGGATATGGACTTTGAGGGGTTTGACAAAGAGGCCCTGCAAGCCTCTGTGGTGGATAGTGATACAATTGATACAAGTGATACAGGTGAGGGCCAATAATCTGCCCTCTGCCTCGGAACCAACCCCCCATCCCCGTGTGCCCAGCCATCTTTTCTATTAACGTAAGTGTTAAAAAACCTAATATTATTGATATTTCTCTTAAATATTAATTGTGTGTGCATACCATCATAAAATTAAGATGTTATTTTTACTACAACGTACGTATTGAGTCGGAAAAAGTGGAGTTTGGGAGTTGGCCCAGTCTCTATTTCAATTAATCCCGTATGTTCTGTTATTTCGTTTACGCGTTTCTCGTTTTACGCGGACCTCCACGGGTTCAATTGATCGCGTAAATGCAGACTATACTGTATAAGTATCCGAGGGACTGTTTTCATCATGAGGATTGCTTGGCCAAAGAAATCTAGTGTAATTTCTGTCTTCCACTTGTAAGCCAATTCTCAGAAATGCTTTACTAATGTCAGCCACATAGGCAAATTTATTGGTTCTGAATTTGAAAAGAATATCTCCTAGCTTCTCTGTTAATGTAGGGCCAGTAGATTGAGGATTTATTTTTGCACTACAGTCAAAAACTATGCATATAGGAGTGGTTTTACTTTCTCTAAATACTGACTGCTAAGTGAGGTAAGTGATGAGTCTTATCAGTTACAATTGGTTCTGACATTTTCTCAATAAATCTTTTGTCTAACTGGTCTTTAATAATTTCACCGTATTGATTGACAAGCCCTGCTGACTTTAATTTCTTAAATTTTAATTTTAATCTACCTTTAGCCAGGTTAAAATTTGTAGGTAGAAATTTACTGTTCACTTTTCAGGGCAGCCCAACCCAATACTGGTTATCATGATACTTTACGGTTTTCTATAATTTTCTAACACAAACCATTATTCTGGGTTCATAGACTTGGCTTTTATCCCAATGGTGTCTAATTCCCATAGTTTAGATACTTACGGATTTCTGGCTTCTGACAATTATTAGTTACCGTATATGGCGGCATATAAGTCGACCTGGCGTATAAGTCGACCCACCTTTTCAAGCAAAAAAAATTGGTCATAGAGGTATACAGTTGTACCCCACTTAACGCGGTCAATTGAACCGCGTTAAGTGAATAACAGAACATATGGGATTAATTCCAATAGAACCCAGCCCGACCCCCAAACTCCACTTTTTGACGACAAATAACTATGTTGTAGTAAAAATAGCATCTTAATTTTATGATGGTACATGCACACAATTAATACTTAAGAGAAATAGAGAAATACAGTCGCCAAGTTAATGTCCATTCAAATAATGGACTCGACTCCCTCCCCCTCTTCTCACACTACACTCACTGGCTCTTCCCTCTGAGAAATTTTTGGGGGAAAACCAGGTATAGTAATAAATAATTCCTCAAACTAAAGTTAGGATAATATAATTGACATTGCTGGATTCCTTGTAAGACCAGGAATATTTTGAATATAAATGTCATATATTTTTCACAAAAGATAACATATTTACTCAGAATAAACTTTACATCAAAAATTTGTATGTCTAATGCAAAATCTATGATGTTTATATTCAAAATGATCAGCAAATTGTAAGAATTCCAGCAATGTAAATTATATTCTGGCCGGATAATTTGTATGAATTTTATGAGCTAAAACAAATATCTTCAGTTAATAAAAAAAAAAAAATATTCTTCGACACTATCTGTCAATCAAAGTACCCCACCTTGCCTTCCCCCCCTCTTCCAACCGCGTGGTCAGTCCCAACCCTCCCCCCACCCCCCACCAATCCTCCCTTCCAGAGTTTATAACATTTAGTATTAAATAATACCTCAGATTAAAGTTAGGATAATATAATTGACATTGCTGGATTCCTTGTAAGACCAGGAATATTTTGAATATAAATGTCATATATTTTGGACAAAAGATAACATAGTTACCTAGAGAACAATTTTTATCTAAAAATTGTATGTTTAATGCAAAATATATGTTGTTTATATTCAAAATGATCACCAAATTATAAGAATTCCAGCAATGTAAATTATATTCTGACCGGGTAATTTGTATGAATTTTATGAGCTAAAACAAATATCTTCAGTTAATAAAAAAAAAAATAATTCTTCACGGGGTAACAGATGGTCGGTCGGTCGGTCCCTCCCTCCCCCCCACCCCCCACCCCCCACCAACCGTCCCAAGGAGATGTGTGGGATAACCACTAAATTTTAATAAATAATACCTCAAACTAAAGTTAGGATAATATAATTGACATTGCTGGATTCCTTGTAAGACCAGGAATATTTTGAATATAAATGTCATATATTTTGGACAAAAGATAACATAGTTACCTAGAGAAATATTTTTATCTAAAAATTGTATGCTTAATGCAAAATATATGTTGTTTATATTCAAAATGATCACCAAATTATAAGAATTCCAGCAATGTAAATTATATTCTGGCTGGGTAATTTGTATGAATTTTATGAGCTAAAACAGGCAGTCAGGCAGGGTGGCGGGTGGGGGGTGGTGCGAATCTAAAAATAGCTCTCGAGCCGGACACTCACCGCGTATATGATGAAAAATGCCGCGTTAAGTGAAAGTTCAGCTTTGGCAAGGCACCGCGTATATGCGAAAACGCGTAAAGTGAAAGCGCGTTAAGCGGGGTAAAACTGTACCTACTGGATAAGTTGACTCCCCAACTCCAGCAGCTGTCAAGTGTTGTGAAGGACCAAATTAACCATCAAAACATATACATAAACAGTCAAACAAGCCACTCTATACATGACGTCACACAACGTCATTAGTGACTGACCCAACAATCACAACAACACTGAGCTCAGTTGACTTCCAGTTTATTCCACCACAGTCCACACACAGCCATCAATAACAAAAGGTGTTTAAATAAAACTCCCGAGAAAAACTTTATTTCATCATAATAGAAATAGAGCAATTATGTTAAAGGTAAATATGAAGGCTGTAATACGAAAAACTCTCACTTACAGTCATGATTTTAGAGGTCAACATTTACTACCCATCGTATAAGTCAGCCCCCTAACTTTGGACACTAAAAATTTCGCTTCAAAGATGGACGTATACACCTCCATATATGGTACTAAGGCTATCTGAGAGCTCTTGGCGTCCTTGACGAATCTATCTGGTGTATTTCCATAAAAAACTAATCTATTTCTAGTCTTTAGAAAATTTACACCCTTCGGTCTAATCATACTGTATACTAATTGGTTATAGTGTTCTGCCCCAACCAACAAATCAACACTATCAACTAAGTTCTTTAGGTTAGGGTCAGATACCTTGATTTTATTGTCCTTCACATATTCAAGGCATTCCTCAAGTCCATCCATTCTTGTATCTTTAGGAAGATTGTCTAGCATCAGAGCACTCAATCTAACATACTTCAAGCCACCTTTTACAGTAAATTTCACTAAATCATAAGATTGAGTATCTATACTCGTTAGGGGGCAGGGAAAAAACACTTTTATTTGAGTTGCAGGCTGCACTTTTCAGGCATCGTTTGTATGGCTGTAACAAACACCTGTGCAAAATTTCATGCCATTTCATGCATACTTACCCTGCCGCATCGCGAACGACTTTTTGTCAACTTTTAGTGTACAGTATACCAAAAATTAGGTGTCATTTAATGTTTTCCAGGATAATGATAAATTTTACATGGGTGACATCAATTTAATTCACATGTTATTTTACAGGTACACCGTATAGAAAATCATTACAAGTTCATATTGAAATTCTTTTTTGTGCGGAACCTTGGCATCATTTTCCTAGACAATAATCTTTGCCTAATATATCCATCTCTCGATTCGTATCCCGTCACTTCAGTGCAAGCTTCAGTCATCACTTTTATGCCTCTCTCGACCGCCTGAGTGCTGTTTGGCCACTTGGGCACCACTAATGGTGTCTCAAGAATGTCATTAACCTGTAGATTTGACAGAGAAGCAATGTAAGGAGGCTCAGTCTTGAGTTCATTCCTCCAGTTAATCATGGAATGATAGTTTTTTGCTTGCCACTTTAGTTTCGGAGTCACCACCTTTCTAATGTTGACTACAGGAGGCACATCCTCATTCCCATCTCCATCATTTACCCTCCTCATCAGTATAGTTTAACAAATTCTCGTCAACAGCAAATTCTCGTCAACAGCAGCATCAGGATCTTCCTCCTCCTCTTCAGATCTGCCAGTGCATTCTTCCTTTTGCTGATTCTCCTCTCTAATTTTTCTTATCATTGAGACAGCTTTTTCTCTAACAGTCATGTCCTCATCTGCACACATACCAAGAAGAAGTTGATCTGTGTGGGCGAAGTATGCATTTCTCTGGACAGCCTTCTTCACTATCGTCTCCTCCTCACTATTCAGGTGTTTCATATATAGCAGGGACTGGAATACGTTCCTTGAGCCGTGTGTTACGTAAGGGTGTATCTTGATGTAAAACCACATTGGAGCACTGAACTTTATTATTGTAATGACAATTCTTTTCAACTCATGGCTGGGTCTTGATGTTGCTACATACAGCCTGAGGATTCTACTCCATAAGGTGTTCCACCTTGACACACAGGGAGGACCTGGCTCAATAGCAGCCAAGTCATCTTCAACAACACCTGTGATAACTCCTTTACAAATCCTATACAGGTATTTCTGATCCCAGGACAGATCTTTCTCCACTTCATCATTAAACACAGGGAAATCAGGGAAACTGACTGGCTGGAAGGCGACAACTGGAAGCTCAGCCAAAGACTCCTTGATCTACTTTCCAATGGGACCACGCCAATGCTCAGGACCACTTGGTTTACCATCATAGTGATTAAAAACCCGGCGGAAAGGCAGCTCATTTCCGTGAAGCTGACATATGAAATAATGGAGCGGGTGACCAAGTAACATTTCAAGATGATGAATGACTCCATTTTCTGATCCTACATTTACATTGGTTCCATCACAACCAACACACACAATGGGCTGCTGGGTTAGATTTTTCTCTACCAGAAACTCGTGAATAGTTTTGGCAATCTGCTTTCCGTGTCCAGTCTTGGGAGTCACATGTGTGAGATATTCATTGCCAGGCTCAACCATGATGACATAATGATCTTTCACCATCATCCTCGAACTCCATTTCTCGGTCTTCTCATTCTTTATCATCACACGAGTGGCGGTCTTCCCTACATTACAGTACAGTAACACAACATTGAGAAATGAAATGAGAAAAGGCTGATAATCAATATAGACATAGCACCATACTCATCTGCAACAAGACAACTTAAATGAAATAAGAGATATGAAAAAAAGTTGATAAACACTGAACAGAACATTGCACCGCCACAGCGGCTGTTTGGCTAGTACTGTAGGTAAATTTAAAAATTTCAGTAGAAAATGCGGCAGACTAAACCTCGACATATCAGCTTCAAATTTGGCATGGAGTCTTAGATATGTATAAGGAACAATGCCTGAAGAGTGCAGCTTTGAGCAAAATTTCACTGCCCCCTAATACTCATAGTAAATCCAGATATCTTCAAATCTAATTTGCCACAAGGATTTAATTTTAGTTCCACTGCTAATCTCTTAGGTAAAGGTTTTCTGTGATCCTTGGTTGTACAGAGTCCTAACTGAGGATTTACTTTTACTCTTGACAACTATAAGTTACTCTGTAAGTAGTGCAGTGGAAACTTTGCTGCCAGAACTTGGACTCACTGAACAGACATTTTGTTCTGAATCACAAAAATAAGAATGATGGATGCCCTTTTTGCAAATAGGACTTTTATGTAATTTATATTTACAGTCTTCAGTTTTAAATCTGCAGCTACATTTCCCACATCGTCCTCTTTCTTCTATGCGCCTAATCCTACTGTGACGGCCTTGGTATTTACTGCATTTAGTTGACAAATGTCCCCCATCACAGAACACGCACCTGATATCAGAATCGGAACTAGAAGGCTCAGCAACTGCAAGCTCTGACTGTCTTATTTCTCCTGGGCCCATTTGAATTTCAGGTGCTTCTCTACTTAAGAATGTTCAACTTCCAAACTTTCAGAAATACAAACATCATCACAGGCTATATTAAAGGGTATAGCTGTACTAAATATCCATAATCTTTTAATTTTTTACAATATGTTTGGTATCTACAAGAGTAAAGTTGGACTTGCAAACAATTGGACTTACAAACAAGCCTCAGGAACGTAACTCGTTCGTAAGTACAGGAGCACCAGTACTTTTGTTTCTTGCTTTATGGGCCAGGATACTTTTTTAATTTTCTTTTCCTTATCCTTCTCTAATTTACCTTTCTCATGACTATGATTCTTTGCTTCTAAATGATTAATCACAAGGATTAAGTTATTTCTAATTTCTTCTAGAGAAGGATAATCAAATTGAGCTATTATAATTGGAGTGACTCTGTCTTATTTGGCAACTTTTCTGTGAGTATAAAAGCCAAATGAATGTTTAACACAGTCGCCATTTGCTTATATTCCCGGGTTCACCATAGCAACAGAGATGCTACCTCCGCTGATTCCTAGCAACACTCCCCACACGCCCCACCTCCTCCCACTCCCCCACTGAGCCAGTTAACTTGTGTGCAAAGAAATATATATTCCCTTTGTGTTTGCCCATAGGACAATTGTTTCTCTTACTGTTTTTACAATATGTATGTAAGATGGTGTGTGCATGTAACTGGTGGTTACAGTGACGAGTCTAACCTAGCTGCAATGCTGCCAGCAATGTTAACAGATGCAAATGTGAAAAGAAAGTTATCTGTAAATCTTCATGTAGATCTGGTATTTGCAGATTTAAAAATAAATGTTGCAGCTATGGTATTACTGTAGTAGTTTGTAATGCATGTAAGAATTCAGAAATAGCTACTGCTTGGCTACCTCTGAGGAGTTGGGTGTCTACCTTACTTACATAAATCATTTAAGGTTATCATTACAGTATTAGTTCAGTACATGAAGTTATAAATCAAGCTTTTATATTTTCAATATTTAATTTTTTAATTAATTGAAAATAATAATAATGTGTTTAAGTAGAATTTAGCCTACTGGGGGATTCATTAGCTTATGGGAGACCTCAATTTTACATATAGGGGGCAGGCAGATTTTTTTTTAGCTATTTTTCAGACAAAAAATTACATCTTAAGTGCCATAAAATGCAGTAATTCATGATGTATCTTGGATGTATCCAAGCATGATTTTGATACTGAATGTGGTGTTATTTTTGTTTTAGGTAAATACTTTGCTGACTTTGAGATCCCCGAGGAGCTGGAAAACCTCTGGCGGTACATGTTCCATATGTATCAATTGGATGCCTTCACACAGTCCTGCCCAGCTGATCAGGACATCATTAACCACTACAAACAACAGCAGGTTTGCAGTAGTATTATTTTGTTGTAAAGAATGATTTGTCATATTCTATGACCACTGTCAGATCAGTAATGATGTGGCCTGTCACTTATTCAGCTACACTAAAATTCTGAATCTTACCAGAAATACTAATTTTACAAAATAATAGTGACAGATGAGTAACGTTTAAATTTGCTAACCTGTAAATTTCAAAAGTGACTTCTTCCTAAAAGAATTGATAAATGTTGTTATTGTAAGTTTTATGGTAAAACCTTTTTTGCAGAATGAATTTGGTCCCATGCTGCTTTGTAAAAATAAAATTTATTATAAATTCTGTGGCTAGTCAGAGCATTTTCTTTGTTTGTTGCCTGTAACTTATTCAGTAGAACCTCACTAAATTGGACTAATTGGAGGGAAGGCTGTTTTGGTAAAGCTATTTTTCCAATGAACATTAATTTTATTTATATATTTTTTTTTTACGGGGATTAGCCATGCCTTGGATGTGTGAAGGAGTGCAAATTAAGATGCTTTAACCTGTCTCTGTACTCAAGGTTCCTAATGCCCGGGATTAGTAGTACAGGTTGTACCTCTCTAGTCCGGCAACCTCGGGACCTGACCAGTGCCGGACCATGGAAATTCACCCTTTTCCTGGATAGATAGTGACTTGTGCTTATGCTTGGAAGCACTAGCACCACTTTCTCTGCATCATGGTCTCTTTGAAGACATATTTAAGGGTTAAATGTCGTATAGTAGCTTCTCAAATTTCGCGAGTTTTTAATTCAATGTATTTTATTGGAACACAAAAAAAAAATATATATATATTTTGACGGCGGAAACTTTAATTTCGACGGGTTTGAACGGCCCGCCAACGTGCAGACGACGTGCATAATCGTGTAAACAGCGTCATTTCTCTTATGTACAAAAGATTCATTATTGTTTATTACTGAATGTCTTTTATAGTGAATTAATGTTTATGTGTGCAAAATGAGCAATACAATTCATCAATAATACGTAGAATATTAAAACAAACGAGGAAATGACACAGCATTGTTTTCATTGATTACAAAACCAGTGACTGACTGGTTCTACATATAAAACTGAAGAAAATAAGACCTTGGTTGTAGCTGTAGTAAAATTAATATGGTTGTTTTAAGTAATGTTATTTAATGTTAATAAATGGAACAATAGAAGTAGCTAACGATAATGGTAAAGAAAGAAGAGAGATCACGTATGTAAGTGCGCATACGTGAAAACATATTGTCATTACTTTACATAAGAATATGAAAGCAACACTTACTTACTGTTCATATATATTTTAATTAATGTTTCTGAATTTGTTTTTATTGAATTAATGTTTGTGTGTGCAAAATTAACAATTCAATTTATTAATAATACATGGAATATTTACACGAGGAGACGAGATGGCTGCCGGCATTGTTTATGTTAAAGCTTACAAAACCAGTGACCGATTGGTTCTACATATTAATGTAAAATTAATGTAAAAAAAATTAACATGGTTGTTTGAAGTACCTGTAATGTTATTTAATGTTAATAAATGGAACAATATAAGTAGCTAACCATTAATGGTAAAAAAAAGTGAGACTGCGCGTATGTAAGTGCGCACATGTGAAAACATATCGTCATTACTCTACATAAGAATATGAAAGCAACACTTATTTACTGCTCATATATATTGAAGGGTTAAATGTTGTACTCTGTATAGACAAGCAGAGAGAGAGAGAGAGAGCAGCTGAACTGCCGGATGTAAACAAACCTTAATTTACCGCGGCTTTGTTTTTGTTTTTTTTACGGGGATTAGCCCACCCGGGCATAGGTCACCGACCCACATTGGGGCCTGAGGGGCAAAAATTTAATACTCCTGTAATAATAATAATAATTCAGATAAGTACAGTCGACCCTCGTTAATTCGGACTAATAGGGGGGGAAGGGTGTCCGTTTTAGCTGATTGTCCGAATTAACTGATTTAGGGGCTAATATTGCATTATATTTCAAAGTCATTGTTTTCGTCACCATTTTATCCCACTTTACACTGTAATACATATGTCATTTCAGCAAAAATATTACATTTCCGTGAATGTATTATATCAAGCACAGTATGAATAGAATATCATTGTAATATAACAGTACTTTAACCGAAAACTAGTAAAAAAACGAATAACATCTCAAGAACATCGGAAGCATAGGTAAAGTCTTTTGTTTTCGTCATGTATTTTATCCTATTTTACATTGAAATACATCACGTTTCAGCAAAACTACTGTTTATTTCCGAGAATATATTCATTCAGGCACAGTTTAGGTAAAATATACATGTGATGTAACAATTTTTTAACTGAAAACGATTCGAAAAACACGTACCCTCTAGCCCTGTTCAAGGAGAGGACTGGGAGAAGCTGTTTGGTGCTGCAGACGATGACAAGGAAAATGATTTAGAAGGATTTTAAAGAAAATATTCAGAAATATGGTATCGTAGTATTTATTCAAGTCAATTAGGATAGAATATTATTGTAATACAACAGTTTTTTAACTGAAAACCAATCGAAAAGCGATTACGGTAACATCTTTTGAACGAAGGAAAGCGAAAGTCATTGTTTTCGTCACGATTTTATCGCACTTTCCACTGTAATACGTATGTAATTTCAGCAAAAATATTACATTTCCGTGAATGCATTATATCAAGCGCAGTATGAGTAGAATACCATTGTAATATAACAGTATTTTAACCAAAAACTATTAAAAAAAACGAGTAACTTCTCTTGAACATCGGAAGGTTAGGTAAAATCTTTTGTTTTCGTCATGTATTTTATCCTATTTCACATTAAAATACATCACGTTTCAGCAAAACTACTACAGTGGGGTATGCTATAACGAACGTAATTGGTTCCAGAACCTCGTTCGTTATAGCATTCGTTCGTTATAGGATTAATCCGTTCCAGGCCCCCAAATACAACCGCTTAACACTGAAAAAATTCTGTGGAAAATGTAAAAAATACGGTACTTTATCTTACCTTAGTGTTATTCAGCATGCAGGTACCCCTAAACACTGGCACAGCACTATCACTTCCACTGGGAGTCTTGGCTTTAAAGTCCTCAAACAATTGTTTAGCCTTCTCACAAATTATAGCTTCACTAATGTTACCACCTGCCATTTCTTTCTCCTTTATCCACACTAAGAGTAAATTTTCCATCTCTTCAATCACATTACACCTTGCTTTGCTAAGTCTAAAGATTCCCTTAGCCACTTGCACAGTTTTTAACTCCTCTTTATTCTTCAAAATCGTACATATAGTCGATTTAGCCATCCCATATTCATCACTAAGTTTCGCAATGCTTCTTCCATTCTCACGTTTCTTTATAATTTCTTTCTTAGTTTCAAGGGTTATTAGCTTTCTCAGCTTTGGACGACTCATTGTTACAATTGTATACTTGTATAACAAAATAGTTATACGTTTTGAACGAAATTTCAACAATAACAGTGGTGCACATCGATGGCGGTTGTGGGTCGCGGGTAATGCGCAGTCTTTTGTTTCTCAATTTTATAGGTCCGTTGTTTAGGAATATTTCAGTTAAAATACATCGTTATAGCAGCAAAACTACTATTTATTTCCGAGAATATATTCATTCAGGCACAGTTAAGGTAAAATATACATGTGATGTAACAGTTTTTTAACTGAAAACAATTCGAAAAACACGTGTACCGTCTAGCTGATACTCAACAGCTGGTGGTGCGTCATGCGTCGTTGTAAACAATAGGAGGTTGAAGTAGATTACCGGGTATTATATTAAGTGTGAAATATCAAAAAGGTTTTTATTACCGGTATTTTTTGTAGATCAATGAGAACTGTGATACCGTATATGATATGATAAGTTAGCCTGTGCTAAGAACTTCAACATAGACTACTGAAAACACGTTGTAAGGTAATTTAGCCTATTGTAAGTTGGTGAGCTTCATTTGCTGAAGGAACTGCACAACTTTTCATTACTAATTGGTACATATTTTACGTTTCCATTGTTTACTGGCAGTAAATGGTAAATATTTTTCATGTCTGAAGCTAAAAGTTGCTCCTCATTCCCATCATGCACCAGCATTTTAGCTTAAGGTCCGCGTAGGTAATATTCCTACAAATCTAAAAAAAAAAAAAAAAAAAAAAAAAAAAAAAAAAAAAAAAAAACTGCCTATTGGACAAACTAAAATCGTTCCGGACCACGGGAGTTTCCGGACCACAGAATGCCGGACTAGAGAGGTACAACCTGTAGTAGTAGTAGGTAGTAAGCAGCTACCAAACAGGGAGGTACTACCACCCGGACCACGGGAGTGGGAAGGGACTAGAGAGGTACAACCTGTAGTAGTAGTAGGTAGTAAGCAGCTACCAAACAGGGAGGTACTACCACCTGGGAAGGTTTTGGAAACATACCGGTAATGTGTTGTCTAATGGTAGACCCTGCTACCCTGCTACCATATGGCATCACGAAAATTGTGACCAAGTTCCAGGCTGCTGATCTAAATTTCTGCCTCATTTACACACAATTGCAGGGTCTCAACTGTTTCACTAACTTGGACAACACAACAAACATAATGTACATATATCGTTTCTCACTCTTGATTTATTTTGTTCGTTTTTGTATTTATTTAAGGTTATTATAATTATTTTATTTTTTATTTTTATTAATTTGCTATTAATTATTGACATATATGTGAAATGATGTGCACTGGTACAGCATATAGTAAGGTTCACCTGTACTATTGTACTGTCATTTCTGTTTCTATTGTTACAATTGTTACAAGCAGGGTTGATTCATATAACTTTCAAATTTAACTGGTCAAGGTAATTTAGAAATCTTACCAAGTTAACTCCTATTTTGAATATTTTCTATTTAGATTAAGTTGATTTGAAAAGTTAACAATCGCATTTCCCACCTTATAAGAAACACCTAAAGAAAGAAAGAAAGTAAGTCTCCAAAGCTTACCGAAGATTGATCCTAGGGGTTGGAACGCTAATGAATGAAGTGTATATGATCATAAATTATGAAACCACTAAACAAGTGAAATACTGTAAAAATTAACCAATTACATTAATTTGATTAATAATGTCTAATTTCACCTATAAAATTTAACATTTTCTTAATGAAAGGTGTGCTTGGCAAAACACTATCAAGTCTTTTTGTAATTGAGACAGCCAGATAGCAGCCTACTGTAGATAAGTAACCTGGTTAGATTACATGGATGTGTGTGAGAGGTCAGTGCTTCAACAACCTCTACTGGCTCATGCAGTATTCTATGGGAAAATCTGTTAAGTGGTAAAAATTAAGTTCATTAACTTAACTTAATTGACCCAACCTTCATTATGAATGGAAGATGCATTCCTGAAGGCCGCATTTCAGACACCTTATATCTTACAACCAAAGCTAACCACACTAAATACATAAGCCATAATTACTGAATCAATCAGTATACATCCCAGTGTGCATATTTAACTAATTGCTCACCATAGATACATTATGAAAAAAGTAAATTTAGATGTTGAAGTTGATGATTTTTGTCTCCTTTATAATATTGTTTATCTCACTTCAGAAACTTCTTGTAGGTTCCCTCACAAAGAGAAGGTCACTGATATAAAAGCACTGAGTGGAGGGAGTGGTTAATCTAGGTGTAGTTGACATGCTTGCCTCCTTTCTAAATTATGCACAACCCACACTTCTGATGCAAAAAAATTTGCACAAAAATTTTGTAACTTCAGGTTTTTTTTCATATAATAAAGCTTCAGGTAAAAATTATCAACATGAGGTTATTTGATATGAAGGTCAGGTTCCTGATTTGATGCCTTGGGTTAGCCAAAAAAATGGTACCTGAGCAGTGTGTAGCAATTTGATGCGGTCCAAATTAGTTTGTGTGGAACTTTTGAAACTTGTACTACAGGAAAAAAATGTGAATCAACGAAAATACTTTGTGCACTATATAATGCAAAATGTTACTTATTTATAAATTTTGTATAGTTGTACTGTACAAAAATACACATAGCTGGACTGTGTGTAGTGAGTAATTCCTGTACCAGTACATTAACCCTTTGAGGACAGTGATGGCAACTCGAGGTCATTACCCACTGGATGGGGGAATATTGAAAAAATAAACAATAAAAATATTTGATTGTTCCCGTAAACTCTTGATTTAAACCATCAAAGTTCAGGTATCAACAGTAATAATCAAAGAATCACTCCAATTCCTTGTCATATAAATTCCCCTAAGATTCACTAGTCAAATTTTGAGAAAAATCAAAATTTTTAGACTTGTATCACTGTCACTTCGGAAGTGGTTTGAGAAGAAAGGGAACAGCTCAAGAGTGTAATATATACTAGCTTTTGGAACTGTGAAACTACTATTGTTATTGGGTGGAGATTTGTCTTACTTAAAGCAGTATCCAACCATTTCACTTGTCTGTATCTGTTCAAGACCTAGAACATACTCCTCTAAAAGTATTCTTTGGAGCCTACAGCAGGAGCTTTTAATATGAGAATTTTCTAGTGTTTGTCATATTCACAGGGCACAAGGATGAAGAAGCATGAAGAACTGGAGACGCCAACGTTCACCACATCTATACCTGCCAATATCCGTCCTTGAGTTCCATATTATCACAGTCTTATCAGCTGAAGCTTGACGCTCATTGTTGTGGCTTTCTGTGCAAATTGTGTAAATTGGTGGAAGGTAATACTACCATATCCTTGCTCACTGGTAAAGTCAGTCAATGTTGTTGACCTCAGTGGTGTATCAGATCTTAGAACTCTTTTTGTGTCTGATAAAATTAATTGATTTTCAAGTTGCATTACTTTATTTCTCACTTTTTCATATTGATTTTTGTAAATAGCTTACATTCATTCTGATTAATCAAGTGTTGATCAGTAACTTTTATATGGACTGGTAAAATCTAAGCAGTGTTTTGAGAGCAGGGTGTAATTTGTTAATGTTACCACCCACCAAGATGTAACCCATCCACCCATCCACAGATGGACTAACAAGAGGATATCAACTTTATACTCATAAGGTGTCACCTGACCTAATTTTTAGTTTGAAGAAAAGTATTTGAACTAATTTTGAAGTCATTTGTAAGCAAAGAAAATTATATCAGTAATTATGACCACATACTATCCAATCAATTTGTGGCCAGTTATGTGCAAAATTACATTGATAATAAAAATTAAGAAATTAAAAAAAAAGGAAGTGAAGCACACTGTATTTTGTGCCTTGTTTATAGCCATTGTATTTTCTGTTTATTGTATACTGTCACAATCTAGTTTTGCATCTTTTGAAGATTCTACCTTTGGAATTCATTAATTTTCATCTAGACATATTGGAACTCCTCCTGGGTAAGCCACACATTCCACTTGTGTGCCTTCAAATTTGTTGCGAGGTTTTCCAAAGTGTATATTTACCAAAGTTTGTGTTTTTCATCTGATTACTTGGTTTAACTTTTGAAATTGTAACTCTTCAATCTTCAGTTTTCTGTTGTGTATATACAACTCACAATATTACAATATATCAGAGAGATAATGTATTCCTGTATAATATTAGTTTTACACACAAGAGAGTCTAGAAGTTGAGTGTAACATGTCTGTCTTTGTGCTTGTGACAATCGACTTCTGACATGTTTGTCCAGTGTAAAAGCAAGTTGTTTAGTCTCTCAGATGACCTTTACAGTTGAACCTCATATATTTAGAATTATTTAAACATTAATTGGTTTTGTGAAATTGGAATGATTACTTATTTGTCTGGATAGTGAGAGATTGGTTAAAGTTTCTAGATATGTGAGGTAATGCACTGAATCCTTGCAGAAAATAATCGCATGGATTGAGCAAAACAGGTTAATAATTTAGTTACAAGTTCTGCAGTTTTGTATTTTATTTCTTGCTTACACCTGTTTGAAAAGAAATATTTTTTAAGAAAGTCTGTATTGTCTGGTTCTGATAACATTTCACAAAATTAAGGTAACAGTTCATGTAATACAAGTGTACCATTTATTTTTATTAGAATTTGACTAAGTTACTGTAATTGATCTAACTGTGTCATGGTTTATGTGAACCTATAAAGGAGATGAAATTTTGTGTCATTGTTCTGCTTTTTAGAGCTTTAAGTATTGAACAGGTTTGAAGATCTTTCGTGGTTTGTTCTCTCATGTAGAGCATCTGATGTAACATAGTTGGAATAATTAATTCAATGTAGGCTTAGTAATTGAATAGTAAATTGGACTTATTCATTGTTAAGTTTTAAGGATTTGCCATCAATTACCTTTAGATCAAGCTGTTTATGGCCATGAGTGTTTTTTCTTTGTGGCTCTTGATTTTTACAGATTTTTTAAAGATAATCATGGAAAATGTACACTTTAAATGATATGGGAAACTAATATTTGTTTTATTTTATACTTTTTGAAACTTATATGTGAGTATGGAAGGTTTTAACATGGTAGTAGTAAAGGAGGGGTTCATGTCTCGCTTTGATGCTGGGCCTCTTTACAACAGAGTGGTCTGCATTCTGTTACTGTGTATTGTGCTGTTAGTTGAAAAAAAAATATATACCGTATATACAGTGATCCCTCGGTTAACGAAATTTTGTTGAACAAATTACTTTCCATAAGAATCTTCAATTCGGTTTACGAAAAAAAATTTGGTTAACGAAATTTTTACAAAATCATGTCAACATGTTTTCACTTGCTCACCAGCTGGAATATTAGTCCACCAACACAGTAATCAGTTCTAGGGCTTAAATTCGCTCCCATTTGAGTAATTATCAAGAAGGTTGTACTTTTCAATAATATTCCAAGTTTTATATTAAAATTTTTAGTAATTTTAACACTTATTTAACATAATTGCAGTACAGGAAACTAGTTTTTGGTGTGCCAATCAGCCACTTGACTCACCCAGCAAGGCGTCAGTTTGTATCTCTAGTCAGTGGAGGTAACATCTTGCTTGTGGCTCTCTTGAACATAACTATTTTTACATTTTTACAGTACAATTATTGGTCATTCTGAAATTTATTTTATATATTGACAATATATAGTGCAGTGCAGTGTTGATTTAAAGAAAATAATCTTCAATTACACCTAGTGAACTTAAAATTTTATGGGTGAAATGACGGCATGAAGCATGGGGTGATTTCTCTTCCACCCCCACTTCCTTCTCTTCTCCCTTCCCCTCCACCCCCACTTCTAATTCCCATCATCATCATCAACCAGGAGCCTTCTACATACACACCTCAAAGTAAGTGTACTTTACTGCATTTATTTTTACTTTGCATGTACAGTGGTCCCTCGGTTAGCGAACGCCTCGGTTAACGAAATTTCTGTTAACGAATTACCTTCCATAAGAATCTTCAATTCCGTTAACGAAAAAAAAATCGATTAACGAAATCCTTACGAAAATCACATTTTGTTTTGAACATCAGCTGATAAGCTGAGGAGGTACTCGGCCAATTCAGTGATCTCTTCTATGTTTACATTCAAATTAATCACTATCTTATACGAATTCCAGCAATGCAAATTAAATTCACCCCGGTCACTTCTATTAAATTTCATAAGCAAAAAACAAAAACTCAATCTAAAGGTCATAAATTAACAATTAAATACTTCACACCACAGGCGCCAACTGTCAAACATGTCACTGTCACCCCCCCCTCCCTCCCTACCCCCCACCTTCCCGAGAAACGTTTGGGGAAAAGCACTAGGCTTATAGGTTTAATAATAAATAATATTTCGGACTAAAGTTAGGCGAATATAATTGGCATTACAGGATTCCTTGTAAGACATCGAATAATTTGAATATAAACGTCATATTTTGCACAGAAGATAAAATTTTTGCTCTCTAATAAAATTCTTAAATTAGATCTAAAATTTGTATGTCTAATGCAAATTTTAGCTTGTTTATATTCAAATTAATCACTATCTTATAAGAATTCCAGCAATGTAAATTATATTCTGGCCGGGTAATTTCTATGAATTTTATGAGCTAAAAACAAAAATCTCGAGTAAATAAACAAATTATATTTCACCAGACACTATCTGTCACCTCACCTCCCGCTCCCCCCCTGCTCCCCCCCTTCTTCCCACGCTTGCTGGTTCCCTCCCTCCCTCCCTCCATACCCCTGCCTTCCCAGACAAAAGTTTCGTGTTTTCTTTAGGCTTTAAAGTGTTTATTTTATATATTATCTCAGACTAAAGTTCGGAGAATATATTTTGCATTGCTGAAATCCTTGCAAGACAGCGAATAATTTGAATGTAAATGTCATATATTTTGCACGAGATAAAATTAATCACCTGTATCACATTACAGTAGTGATTTAAGAGTTCTAGTGTACATGTTAGATACATATAGTGATTTAAGGAGTGTTTCTAATGAACGGATTCTACTACGGATATTCCTAATGAACGGTTTTACCTATAAAATTGAGAATGCTATAACAAACGAAACTCCTACAACGAACATTATTTTTTATTTTTTTATTTATTTATTTTTTTTTACTAATTTATTGTTTTTTATTACAAGTATTAATGATATTGTTTATTTCAGGAGTTTAAATGCATATTTATGCACTTTTTTAAAAAATTTACAATTTTATATTATATTTTTCAGTGTTAAGTGGTTGTATTTGGGGGCCTGGAACGGATTAATCCTATAACGAACTAATGCTATAATGAACAAGGTTCCAGAACCAATTAGATTCGTTATAGCATACCCCACGGTATACCGTATATCTCGGCTTATAAGACGGAATTTGAACATTAAAAAAATCTGCCCAAAGTTAGGGGGTCGTCTAAACCACCAAGTATAAAATTCTTACCTCTTAAATATTGTGGTTTAGTGTGTCAAGAGTGGTGATGGAAACATCGTAAGCCACTCACAAGATCTTACCACTAATTATTTTATACTGAAACTTACGTTTGGCAAGCTGGATTCAAATTAAGATTACCGGTATAATAAAATAATAAAAATGTATTATAAACCTGTCTAACATACCGTAAAAGAGAATTATACCCCTGTAATAAACACAGCTATCATCACACACCCTCCCCATTTGCCAGTGAGGAGACAAGAAAGGAAAGTGACTCACTAGATTGGGCTATTTTAGTCGTGGAGGTGTCAGTAATGCATATCGAGTATTTACTGATAATAATACTTACCGGTATCTCCTATAAATAATTAATTTAAAATTTATTTTTTACAAGAATATTCAGTAAATGACTGCATTAATTCTTGAAACTACTGACAGTTAAATACAGACGCTTATGACGCCACTAGTGTTTACACTACACCTGCTGGTAATATTTGATGCCATTACTTGAAGTGAATTGGCCTTATTTTAAGTAACTAACCATAAATAAATACAAAAAGTAAAAAAAGATCAAAAGTGAGAAATAATATACTGTATAGTTGTACCCCACTTAACACGGTCAATAGAACCCAGAGGGTCCCGTGTTATGAAATCTGTTAAGTGAACAACAGAACATATGGGATTAATTCCAATAGAAACCGCCCAACCCCAAACCCACTTTTTGAAGACACATAACTATGTTGTAGTAAAAATAACATCTAATTTTATGATGGTACATGCACACAATTAATATTTAAGAGAAATAGAGAAATACAGTCGCCAAGTTAATGTCCATTCAAATAATGGACTCAACTCTCCCTCTCATTCACTACACTGCCGGTTCCCTTCCTCTTGAGAAATTTTTAGAAAATCACTAAAATACTCAAACTAAAGTTAGGATAATACAACACATTGCTGGATTCCTTGTAAGACCAGGAATATTTTGAATATAAATGTCATATATTTTGCACAAAAGATAACATAGTTACTCAGAAAATTTTTTATCTAAAATTTGTATGTCTAATGCAAAATATATGATGTTTATATTCAAAATGATCACCACATTATAAGAATTCCAGCAATGTAAATTATATTCTGGCGGGTAATTTGTATGAATTTTATGAGCTAAAACAAATATCTTCAGTTAATAAAAAAAATAAATTCTTCAGGACACTATCTGTCAATCAAAGTACCCCACCTTGCGCCCCCTCTTCCAACCCCTCTTCCAACCAAGGGGTCAGTCCCAACCTCCCCCACCAATCATCCCTTCAAGAGAAGAGTGGGTGAAAAATTTAGATTTTAACATTTTGTATTAAATAATAACCTCGGATTAAAGTTAGGATAATATAATTGACATTGCTGGATTCCTTGTAAGACCAGGAATATTTTGAATATAAACGCCATATATTTTGCACAAAAGATAACATTCTTACTCAGATTAAACATTTTATCTAAAAATTTTATGTCTAATGCAAAATATATGATGTTTATATTCAAAATGATCATCAAATTATAAGAATTCCAGCAATGTAAATTATATTCTGGGCCGGTAATTTGTATGAATTTTATGGCAAAAACAGGCAGTCAGGCAGGGTGGCGGTGGCGGTGGGGCAAATCTAAAATAGCCGGACACTCACCGCGATATGTGAAAAATCCGTTAAGTGAAAGTTCATCTGGCGAGGCACCGCCAGACTGTATATGATAAAATTCATATGAAACCGCTAGGGCGGGTAATACTGTATATATGTGGTGTTGTCAAAGTTAGAGGAACAATTCAAACTGCAATTGTGTGTAAATGAGGCAGAAAGTCAGGTCACGCTGAACCTGGGACTTGGTCACACTTTGGATGCCATATGGCAGCAGGGTCTACCATTAGACAACACATTATGCTTCCAATATCTTCCCAGGCGGTATCTACCTGTTTGGTAGCTGCCCACTACCTACACAATTTTTAGTAATATTACTTTGATACATGATAAATTAGACAATGAAAATAAACATCAAATTTATTACCAAGACGCTTCCCATTGGCAGCCTGTAAGAGGGGAGATGGGCTATTTTTATCCCGTCTTTGTGTCTGAAGTGGCCATAATACCATATATTTACTGATCATAATACTTACGGTATCTCCTATAAATAATTAATTTAACATTTATTTTTTACATAGAATATTCAGTAAATGACTTTAAATAAATAAACAAATAATTCAAATCTATTTAAAGTAAATGGAAAATAAGCAAACAAATGTTATTTACCATGACCCTTCCCTCTGGCTCAGGGTGAGATGGAGGAGATAAAGAAGGCTATTTATAGCCCATCTTTGTGTCTGAAGTGACCAGTACCCTAATGCACCATAAATAATTCATTTAACATTTATTTTTGTACATATATTTTGTTGTATATATATATGTATATATATGCAAGTAAATCACTGTAGGTGCGCCGCGGATCTAGGTATATGCTGATAACCACAAGGAAGAAGAAAACACGAAGTTCCCAAGCGCTGTAATTCACATCTTCAGGGTGAGTACAGACTAGAGAGAAATACAAATCAAGGTGTATATATACAGAGAAGGGTGAGACCAGGTCCACAATGGTCAGGTATTAGGTAATGACCCTACTAATCTTTTAAATAGCACACAACGGTTGGTGGTCAGGTCAGATGGTCAGGTGACCCGGCCTTCTCACCTGGTCACAAATCTTCTCAATTACAAAATTGTCCAGCTTGTACATGCCTTACTCAAATTCATGTTGAATGCTTCGTATGTTTAATAAGACTAGATTCTATGATGTTCCTACTATCAATTGAATTACATGGTAATATTGAGGAGGCATTATCCCAGTCAATGCAATGCTTGTTATCCCTCAAATGAACAAACAGAGCATTGGATTTCTGGCCTGTCCTAACACTGTATTTGTGTTGTTTAATTCTAGTTGCAAGATCTTTACCTGTCTGGCCTAAGTAAAACATATTACATTCCTTGCAAGGAACTTTATAAATGCAACCAATTGTGTTGTTGAGGGTTTCTGATTAACATTTGTTTAACAGTGCATGAGTTTTTAAATGCCACATTGACGTTCCAGGTTTTTAGTTGTGAAGGAATGTGTGAGAAATTTTTGTGAAATGGTAATATTATTCTTATGGTCATGGTTTGGGATCAGTTCTATAAAAAGTTTTCTTAGTAATGTTTAGGCATTTGTCTATGAAAGATCTAGGGTATTTAAGGTTTGAGCCAATATTATATATATATATTTGTATTCCTCATCGATGAATTCGACTGCAAATTCTCAAGGCACGTAAAACATTGTTGAAAATACTGACTGTTTGACTTTATTATGGTGGCAGAATAATAATGAATGTATAACACATTAGTTGGTTTTCTATAAATACTGAACTTAAAAGTGTTACCTATTCTGTGTATCAGACAGTCTAGGAATGGCAATTTACAGTCTTGCTCTAATTCCACAGTGAATTTGATCGAGGGGGCTAAGTTGTTAAGTTGTGGCAGGAAAGCTTTTTAGGTCCTCATTACATGGCCAGAGACATAACACATCATCAACATATCTAAACCAGACTGCTGAGGGTGGTAAAATATTACAATAGTTTCTTTTTAAAAAGAATTCCATATATAGGTTGCTTAATACAGGTGAGAGGATTACCCATTGCCATACCAAATTTTTGAGCATAATATTCCCCATTGAATTGAATTTGCAATCCTTAATACATAGTTTGATGAGTCGATGAAGTCGCCTTTTCGAGACGGCAGTGAAATGTCATCCAGGGAATCTATGAGGAACTCTAGTAAATCATCAACTGGGACCTTTGTAAAGAGTGATGTTACATCAAAGCTGACCAGTTTAAATCATAATTAATGTGTAAGTTATTGAGTTTATCAACCAGATCCATATTATTCTTGATATTGGAGTTAGAAATGTTGCCAACTAGGATTTAGTAAAGAACTAACCATTTAGATAGTTTATATATATATATATATATATATATATATATATATATATATATATATATATATATATATATATATATATATATATATATATATATATATATATATATATATATATATATATATATATATATATATATATATATATATATATATATATATATAATATATATATATATATATATATATATATATATATATATATATATATATATATATATATATATATATATATATATATATATATATACTATCTACAGTGACCTCGTTTAACTAACGCCTCGGTTAACGAAATTTTGCTAATCTAACTGCCTTCCATAAGGATCTTCAATTGTTAATCGAACAAAAATTCGTTAATACGTAATTACTTTTACTAACCGACCTCAACATGTTTCGCTCACTGGCCGGGCAAACCAGCTTTAGTATCAGTCCACCAATACATTAATGGTTCTAGGGCTTAAATTCCAACTATTTTAGTAAATATCAAGAAGTTTATACTATTCAATTATTTTAAAAGTTTAATATTCAATTTTAGTCATTTTAACAATTACTGAACATAATTGAAGGTAAAGTGACTAGTTTAAAGCGCAGCATCCAGCCTCTTAACACAGCAAACAGGCGTTAGTCTCTGTTTTCACTGAGGTACATCTTGCTTGAGACTCTTCAACTAAACGCTTTTTTCTGTGTTTCCAAGCAAATTATTGGTCATTTTTGAAATATATTTTACATATTGACAATATATAATGCAGTACAGTGTTGATTTAAAGAAAATAATCTTGAAATACACCAAGAGAACTAAAATTTTATGGGTGAAATGGTGCCATGGGTGACTTCTCTTCCACCCCAATGCCTTCTTCTTTTCCTTTCCCCACCCCCATTGTAATTCCCATCATCATCATCCAGGAGCCTTCTACATACACACCTCAAAGTAAGTGAACTTTTCTACTATTTTTGTTGAATTTAGGAAATTTTCGGTGAGCTGGAACCAATTACCCAAAAACCCATTGAAACAATGGTTTCGGTTAACGAACTTTCCGGTTAACGAACGACCTTCTGGAACGGATTGAGTTGTTTTCAAGTATGACTCAACCATTACCAATATGTTAATAAGGAATAGCCCAAGTTTGAATGTAAATGGAAGTGTTTATTGTATTCCATGTAGCAAATGTAATTGTAATTATGTAGCACAGACAGGAAAAACACTGCAGCTCAGAATCAAACAACATAAGTATAATATCAGAACAGCATCTGAAAGCAGTGCCTTGTTCGTTCATGTTAGAATAATAATCACCCCATTGCTTGGGAAAAAGCTTAGAAGTATTTAAATCATCTTGTGTCACAGAAAGACTTGTTGAAGCTAGTTTGATTAAGGAATTAAAATCAATAAACCTTAGTGATGGTGTTCAAAACTGATAATATGTTACATAAATTTATTTGTCAGTGGCCCAAGGTTAAAATGCTTTGAAAACCTTTGATCTAGATGTATGATAGTTATTTTGTGGGTCCCTTATTTTTGACCTGACCTGACTAGCTCACGTCACCCCCTTCTCTTAAGCTCCCCTACGTGTGTGTTGGTGTGGGGATTAGTTGATGACATCATTATGACCTGACCTCATGTTTTTAAGGTCACCCTGTATATTTGCCTCTGTCCCATGTAATCCAGTTGCCTCTGAAGATGTCTTGAATAAAGACGGAAAGAAGGTGTCCGTTGTTTCATTTTCCCGTGATTTTATCACGAGATATATATATATATATATATATATATATATATATATATATATATATATATATATATATATATATATATATATATATTTATATATGTATGTATGTATGTATGTATGTAATAATAATAATAATAATTAACGGTTTATTGAAAAAGTTGTGCAGCCCGAAGGCTGAAAATATACATTGGACATTAATGACTTATTACATACATTGGTGGTTTAACAAAAGCCTTCATTAGAGAAAGGTAAAGGAACACACAGTGAACATTCAGATTAATGTAGGTGTTGAACAGCAAACATGTAGTGTAGTAACTCTCTCCCAGATGGTGTTAGGAGGGACCTGATGTGGTGTAGTAATTCCCCACAGATGGTGTTATGAGGGCCTCACGCAGTAATTCTCACAGATGGTGTTATGAGGGGCCTCACGTGGTGTAGTAGTTCCCCAGATGGTGTTACGAGGGGCCTCACGTGGTGTAGTAACTCCTCACAGATGGTGTTATGAGGGACATCACGGGTGTACGAATTCCTCAGATGGTGTTATGAGGGACCTGACGTGGTGTAGTAATTTCCTCACAGATGGTGTTATGAGGGCCTGACGTGGTGTAGTAATTCCTCACAGATGGTGTTATGAGGGCATCACGTGGTGTAGTAATTTCACAGATGGTGTTATGAGGACCTCACGTGGTGTAGTAATTCCCCACAGATGGTGTTATGAGGACTTGACCTGGTGTAGTAACTCCCTCACAGTTGGTGTTATGAGGAGCATCATGTGGTGTAGTAATTTCACAGATGGTGTTATGAGGGACTTGACGTGGTGTAGTAATTCCCTCACAGATGGGTGTCATATGAGTGAGGTGTGGCCCCAGGCCTTCCTATCGAGACGGATTAACACATCGCCGGTTGTTGGGTCTCACGGCCGTTATCACTGGGTACCTGGGACCTCACTCTGTGAAGGTTAACTTGAATACGACTTTACTGTTGAGTTGTTCTCACTGACTCAAGCACTGTTCACCAATGTTCACCTCTGTTTAACACTGTTTCCATTCCTTTCCCAAATGAAATTGTAACTTGGCGAGAACCTGTTGATACTCCGGTGAGAAGTGGTTCAGGGAGGGGTGGTATGGGCCAACAACAGTTTACCTGGCTGCTCCGAGAGGAGCGCCAGGCACGTCTTGACCCTTCGGTGGTCAAGGATGTAGTATGTATGTATGTATGTATGTATGTATGTATGTATGTATGTATGTATATATATATATATATATATATATATATATATATATATATATATATATATATATATATATATATATATATGTATATATATATATATATATATATATATATATATATATATATTTATATTTCTGAAATGGAAAATTTTACTCGACACAGACATTAGTTCCAGTTACTGTAAATAGCAGACGCTTCAGTGACGCCACTAGTGTTTACACTACACCAGCGGGTAACATTTGATGACATTACTTGAAGTGAATTGGCCTTATTTTAAAAACAAGGATGGTTGATAAAGGACTACTGAGTCAGTGGGTAAGTGTCACATTTGGGGGTACTGGTCTTATACAGCGAATAGAGCTCAAAAGCTACTTTTAAATGGAATTTGGAGGGGCGTCTTATGCACCCCGACGCCTTATAGGCCGAGATATACGGTATATTTTTCTGTGAGTTGAACCAATTACCAATATCCAATTGAAATAATGGTTTT
>NW_024733734.1:2942577-2968302 GCF_018991925.1 Homarus americanus | reverse complement strand
ACCACACCACTAAAAATAAAACTGACAACTAGTTAGTATTACATTAGTATCTGAAGATGGCGGCTGCACGTGTGGAGCTCTCTCATAACGAGAAGGAGGAGGAAGAGGAATGTAAATCTTATCCGAACTACCTGCTAGACTACATACATTTTCTCTGGCAGTCACAAGAATTATGTGATGTAGAAATATTATTAGCTGATGGATCAGTTGTGAAGGTGAGTAAGTGAAACATTTACCTGTATTTATCTCCTACACTTTCTTCTCTGCCTGCCCTCCATCACCCACCTTTTATACCCATATCGAAGTACACCGTCCACACTCTACCCGCCGCCGCCCTAACTGCCCAGGAGTCTAGGACCAAGGAATAGTGGAAGAAATCTCCTAACTTCTCTGAATGCTTCCTAGAAGTGGTTTAATTTTTGGTTTGCTTCCTAGCAGTGGTTTGATTTTGGCTTGCTTCCTAGCAGTGGTTTTATTTTGGCTTCCTATTGTTCGACCAGTCTACATCTATAGGTACCTCACCGCACTGTTATTATGGCCTCTCTCATTTTACATCCTCCACTTGCCCCATGACCTCCTCCTATAGGTCCCAGGCCGTTACCAACACTTTTTCCTTCCCACAAAATATCCCTCCTCCCAGTCCTCCTCCAAGTCATAGGCCTGGTATTTGACGACATATTAATGTCACGTCAATCTTTATCATAACCAGGAACTCCCCCCCCCCCTACCACCTACAAATTCAATCCATCTCTCATTTTTATTTAAACTTGACAAAACCTATGTTATGACGACGACCCTTCACCTAGACTTTTACGCCCCCTTAACGTACCCACCCCAATCAATAAACTAGCCCCCCTCGGGGACAAATATAAAAAAAAAAAAAAACTGATGGAGATTACATTTTATTCCACAGGCTCACCGTGTAATACTCTCGGCGGGAAGCAAATATTTTAAGACCATGTTTACTGGTGGATTAGCTGAAAAAACAACACAGTCAATAGAAATGAAGTTTATGAAACCCAATATATTAAAACTGCTCATCGAGTTCATATATACTGGTAAGGGAAAACATTTTAAGTTTTCATAGTGCTATGCTATATGTAAAACAAAAAGAAATAATTATAAATAGAAAATTTATTTTTGTTTTTTAAATACTTTAGGAAACATCAAGATAATAGTGGAAAACGCACAGGAGTTAATTGCGGCTGCAAACATGCTGATAATGTCCCGTGCTGTACTTGTTTGTACAGATTTTCTCAAGAGGGAACTTCATCCATCTAATGCTTTAGGAATTTACCGGTACGTACAGTATAATAATTAATTATTTTCAAACTATTTATATAATATGTATTTTTATCTGCACCTATACGTAACTAATTCCATATTTATTTTATTTTAAAAAACAGGTTTGCTGAGGCCCATAATTTAGTAAGGTTGCTGCATTCTTCGCGGGATTTCATCTTCTCCAATTTCGTAGAAGTGACAATGGAGCAAGAATTTCTTGAGATTCCGAAAGAAATTCTACTGTATTTTTTGGATTCAGAGTATCTTCATATTGACTCTGAGTTTCAGGTAAAATTTAAATAATTTTTTTTATTTAATATGTACAACTTTCAATTGACTTTTACAAAAATTTGAACTCGAATTTATCTTTCTCTATTATTTATTGCAGGTATTCTCTGCTGCCATCAGATGGATTACACAAGCACAAGATATAAATAATAGATATTGTTGTTGGAATTTTGACATTTTAAAATGACTGAAATTGTCTTTAATTCCAAGTAAACTAATAGAAAAATCAATTAGTGAGTGCTCCGCTGATATCAGATTGAAGGTTAACCTTAAACAGCACACAAACTTGGCCAAAAGGGAAGCCTCGTATGTCCAGCCAAGAATTTCTACACGAAAGAAAATTTATGTCTTAGGTGGACAAAAGAGAGAAATCTGTGTCCCCTTTCGAAGAACAGATCTGTTTACATATAAAAGTGTCGAATGTTTTGATATCTTTAAGCAGAAATGGCATAAAGTTTGCCCCATGAAAATTGAGAGATGTGGGCCAGGAATAGCAGTCTTACATGGGAAAATTTTCGTTGTTGGAGGGGAGATAGAAATAAAAAAACGGGGACATGATAATCAGATTTTGGCAAATGGTGATGTTTATGATCCTCAGAAAGATAATTGGACCGGGATATCTTCTATGGTGCTCCCACGGTGTGATTTTGGATTTTGCGCTCATGGAGGTTATCTCTATGCCTTTGGTGGTTTGACTATCTTTAATCGTTGGACGGGATCGACCGATGCGGTCATATCCCAAACGATTGAAAGATATAACCCTATTGCAGATGAGTGGAGATTATTAGAGTCAAATATGCCAGAAGCTAGATCCAAGTAAGTACAATAACCATTTTCAAATTGGATTTACTGACTGATAGTGTGAACTACTGATAATAATGATAAAATGTAGCAGCGGCCTGTCTTTTTTTTTTTTTTTTTTTACAGCATGGGTACAGTAGAATATCAAGGTCTTATCTACATTGTTGGTGGATATACGTACACTCGCAAGCCCATGGGTGATCTTCTCTCATACAATCCTGTGACAGGGGAGTGGAAGAATCTACCACCAATGATAGGTCAACCAAACCCCTACAGGCACAACGACATTATGAGTGTTGCAGTTTTGGATAACTTTTTGTATGTAGTAGGTGGTGTTCAGGAGGAAAAATCAATGGAAAGATATTCTTTTGAACAGGTAAGATTATTTACCAGTGCTGTACTTATGAATTCTTACTATTATATACAACAAGATTTGAATTACAATGATGTAGCTAGGATGTGGAAGAATTTTTGTAATACTGTAGTGAAAAGGGAGTAAAACATTGTATAACCTCCCTCCTCCCCCCTTCCTTTTACCTTTCTTCTTTTACTTTCCCACAGAACAAATGGTTTAAGTGTTCATCAATGTATTTTGGTCGAAATATCCCAGCAGTTGTTGCCACAAATGTTGCCACAAATTCTCTGTTATATGTCATAGGTGGTGACAGTTCTGAGAACTGGGTAAGGAAGAATGGAAATAGAAAAATGAAATATATTAATATTCCTACATATCTTAATAATCAGTTTTAATCTAAAGCCTAAAGTATTTATTTTCTTTTTTTTTAGATGTCTGTCGCTAATGTGGAGTATTTTGATCCTAAGGATAACAGGTGGAGAAACTGTACACCACTCCCTGAGGAACGGTGTGGTGCTAGAGCAGTCTCAATTTGAGATTATATACAATAAGGTTTGAATTTCAATATTTTAGCCAGGATGTGGAACAATTTGTAATACTTAGTGAAAACGGATAAAAAATTGTATAACCTCCCTCCCTTCCTTTTACCTTTTTCTTTTATTTCCCCACAGAACAAATGGTTTAAGTGTTCATCAATGTATTTCGGTCATAGCCCAGCAGTTGTTGCTGCCACAAATTCTCTGTTATATGTTATAGGAGGTTACAGTATAAATTATGATGAACGATTTGTAAGGAAGAATGAAATATATTAATAATTCCTACATATTTTTATAATAATCCTTTATAATCAGTTTTAACCTAAAACCTGAACTATTTTTTTTTATTTTTTTTATTTTTTTTTTTTTTGATGTCTGTCGCTAATGTGAGTATTTTGATTCTAAGGATAACAAGTGGAGAAACTGCTGTACACTACTCCCTGAGGAACGGTCTGATGCTAGAGCAGTCTCAATTTGACTCCAATCAAGATACCTTCCTTCAAAACTGACATTGTCCACTCCATTTAATCCATCCATTTAAAATAAAAAAAGCTCGCTTCCTGTGTCTTTTTTAACTTACCTAACTTGAAATTTGAAAGTATCCTTGTGGGTCAATGGTACCATTTTTTAATTTTGTATTTTGCTGAGAGATGACCAGGATGCCTAACCAACTAGAAAAAACAAAACAAAAGGAAGAATACCATTGTTTAGAGTTGAACAAACAGAGCTGAATGTTATTACTTTTTTGTCGGATGCTCAGAAATGATGGGGTGTAGTGTAACCCAATTGTACAAATATTATTTTTATTTTTTAATTTTACATAAATGTAATCCACCCACCATCTTTTTCTTCTTCTTTGGGTTCTAGCGATATACTTTGGACGGTTGGTTCCTCCTCTTCTCACACTATTCTCCTTCCTCCTCTTCTTTTTTCACTTACATCAGGAAAATCTACGAAAACTAATTTATCCTTTCCTTCGAGGTATAGATCATTGAACTTGCATTCGTCCCATTCCTCCTCTTCTTTCAATATTACATCAGGAAAATTATCCTCCTCCAATAATACTCCATCATCAGGTAGCAGCTTACAATTATCGTCTTCGTCGTTGGTATTCTTCTTCTCGTCGTCCTCATCCTCAAATGGTGGTGGTGGTGGTGGTGGTGGTGGTGGTAGGGCTATGTGTTTTTTTCTGTGTTTAATCAGGCTATTCGGCCAATAATATTTTTTAGTACAGAATTCACATTCCAAAGTTTTCTTTGAGCTGTGACGCAACTGGTGATAGCGAAGACTGTTTGGACTACTTAAAACCTTGCCACATATTTTACAGCGAAACTTTGCTTCTTTTTCTTTTATGTGTGTTTTTCTGTGTTTATTAAGGGTAGTCTTATAATGGTTGCTATTCAGGGCTTGTTCGAGAAACTTTTTTTTCTTGGCGTTGTCGAGATAAATCGTCTGCAGTAACCTCCATCTCGTCAATTCGTCCATAATATCCTCGAGGCGGCGAAGTACAAACAGACTACGTAGATCCTGTCTAGACAGACCCTTTTTAAAGGAGTATAAATTCACTATGGAGCAACTCGAAGCATAAAAGGTGATAGACAGACCCTCAGATAGCTCTCATAACGAAAACTGGATTTTAATTCCAATATAGAAATACAGTACAAAGACTGTTCTCAGGCAGCTTCTTTGAACATTCCAATTACCACGCTTAACTTACCAAGGATAAAGAATAATCTATTTCATATTTTAAATATGTTTTCATTTTAATTTTAATATTTGTATACTCTGTTAGTGATTAAATAGTAAATAAAAAATATAGTATAGATTCCATTTCTCCTTTCATCAGAAAACCCTCGATTTTAGGCGGGCGATTTACGTTATAACTCGCATTTTCATATTCAAATTTTTAAAAACACGTTGGGGTTGTGTGGAGAAGCAAGTTCAGAATAAATTATTGTTGCCAAATATGGTGTGTCTTGTACTTCCTCCTTCCTCTTCCTCTTTGAGTTGAGTTGTAGCAGATTTAATTCAGACAAGGGGGGTACATCATTGAACTCGTATTCCCCTCCACATCAAGATGATCTATTTCTCCTTAAGTTTAGGTGGTTGTAGTTTAATTTCATCTTCCTCCTTCTTAATTTCATTTTCCTCCTTCTCCTCTTCCTGTTGTAGTTTACCCTTATTTCTCGGTGGCATTCTCCTTGCGTCCTCGTCCTCTGGTAATAGTGGTTGGGATATGTATGTTCTAGTGCAACCCAGGCTGTGTCGATCCAGGTTATTCTGCCAATAATAATTAGCGTTTACATCTAAATAACCCATTGTGAAGCAACTAGTGATGAAGGTTGTTTGTATTACTTAAAATCTTCTCCGCGCCACATACGTTACAACTGTTACCGGAGGACTCAAGAAGCTGACTACTATTGGCTGTAGAGAAAGGATCTTTAAGTAGGTAGTACAAGTAGCCTCTCTATCACCAGTTGCATCATAGCTCCCCCAAAAATCTTTTTTAATGTAATATTTCTATATTATTGGGTGGGCTAGTAATATGTTAGGGTAGTAATTAACAAGAAATAAAAAAATCCCGAGTCAGGCAAATCCGCCAAAGAAACTCTTCTATAAGGTTGTAGTAACATTGTAGTGGACATTGCCACGCTAAACTTACCAAGGATAAAAAATAATGTATCTTATTTTAAGTAAGTGTTTTAATTTTAATTACAATACAATTTTATCTTCTCCTCCCTCTTTGTTAATAGTTATAAATTGTTATACCGTGTCTACAGTAGAATGAAGAAATATTTCTCACTAATGCGGCCTAATTAAAGGAAATAACCACCTTATTTCTCTTGGTAAAAAAATAATTCTCCTTCTCCCCCTCTTCATAAGTATCCTCTTCCTCCTTCACCTCCTCTTCATAATTATCTTCCATTTTCACCTCTGTATCTATTTCCTTCTCTTCTTCATTATTCTCCTTCCTCTCATAATTATCTTCTATTTTCATCTCTTCGTTGTTGTCTTCTTTAATTTCTATTTCTTCTTTCGAAGCTGAAGCAGAAGCAGATGAGAAATTTAATTTAGTAGTAGGAAAAACACTACCACAAACACTCCTCCTTCTATTAGTTTTCTGTTTAGATTTCTCAATAATAGCTTTCTCGACATTCTGCATTGTTATTGTTGTAAAGAGAGAGTATTAACTGAGGGTGTTGTACGTTAAACTCCCTCCTAATATATATGCTCTAAAGTGATGAGTCATATCCTGCATCTATAAGCTACTTGAAGGAATGACTCCCGTTTATAATTTAAGAAAAGTTATTATTTATAAAATTTATGGATTCGCTTTTCTTAAAAGAAAAGAAATCTGGAAAACCCATCCCAATTAAAATAAATTTTGTGTGTATTGTGTATTTATTAATTTCCATTAATTAAAACTTAACTAATAAATGATCGATCTTGTGTTGTTGGTGGCGGTTGTTGTTGTTGTTGTTGTTGTTGTTGTTGTTGTGGTTGTTGTTGTTGTTGTTGTTGTTGGGGTGGTGGTGGTTGTGGATACATCATATTATTATAATACAGATAGGGATGATATTGAAAATTAGATGAAGATGATGAATTATGAGGGTAAGGTATAGGAGGAAGGAAAGGTGGTGGTGGTGGGGGAGGAGGATACTGATACAATGATTGGGCTGTAGTTATAAATGGTTGTGGTTGTGAAATTTGTAATGGTGGTTGAGGTTGATTGTTATTTTGTAAAGTATGCCAGCGATAATATGCCAAATTGTTATTATTTTCATCATGTGTTTTTCTTTGTATATTGAATAAATTATGAAATCCATCATCAAGAGTATCTTGGAGTTTATTATTTTTATCTGTACTTTCCTGACACTTTTTTTCGTCTGATTCGTCATTATAATTTTTAATATAGTCTTGTATAATTTTTATAATTTGGGTATCTTTTATATCCGCAGTCAAATTCAGAGGTGGACGTAAAGGAAATGTCGGCAAACTTTTAAGTAAACCTGATAACGCTTCTATAATAAGACTCAAATTATCTAAATTTATAGTGTTTAAATCATCAACATCAATTTGGGGTAATCTTATGGGAGGTTCTATAATGTTAGTATAAAAATCTTCTAAATTTATCGGATTTATTGTTTGTTCCTCTCCTATTTTTTGAAAATGAAAAACTTGATCCATTTTTATAATGTATTTTTTTTAAGGAAAAACTGCCAACATAGTGATTTAATGTGCAAAGTCCAAAATTCTGTTGAAAGTGTTATATATATACCCTATTTATGAGTGACGCATCACCGACTTTTGGGGAAAAAATATGCTATTTAGATGTACTTTTCTATTGATTTAGCGAAAAATAAAAGGAATAAGGTTGAATAATGTAAAAAAAACATTTTAAAACCATAATCCAATATATTACATATCCATTTATGAATCCTATATATTACATATCCATTCATAAACAATTTTCGGTTTTTTAAGTTAAACACCCATAATATTGCCGCTTAATACTTAATTGTGCAAACTTTATTATAATTGTCATCGATGTTGCTTATTTATGTTAGATGGCAATGGGGCTGCCGACTAAGACTTAGTGGGTAGTTTTCACTATTTAGTGTGACATATATATATATATATATATATATATATATATATATATATATATATATATATATATATATATATATATATATATATATATATATATATATATATATATATATATATATATATATATATATATATATATATATATATAAACGATCGGAATTGCTGGACATTAAATTTCTCACTTGACTTGCGGTTTATTAAATATTATTTGATGGTAATTGCAGTGGAAGCGCCCGCTTTGGAGAGAAAACCCGAACCAGCACAAGAACACTTAAATTTACTAATAACATGAATTCTCCTTGACCTGTGGAAGGATAGCATCTGTGATTGGGGTGAATGAGACACAATGTAAAATTTAGACACTTATATTCCCTCCAATACTACAGACACAATCAAATAATGGTACACCAACATATGCACACCTCTTAACCTGAATTTAAAACACTACTCTGGGGAATAAAAGTTATACACGATATTGAAATTATTAGAAAGTCAGACAATGCCTCATTAGACAACAATAAATTCAAAGTATTACGAAATGTTGCTGCACACATGAAACAGGCTTTAAGGGCTTTCAACCACTGAGAAAACGGTATAAAAAAATACGAAATTATTAAATCCACCATGAATAGGCCTAAAGGGCACTCAATAAAATAATATTACCCCAACAGATGCACACCTCCTAACCTAACTTAAACACTACTCTGGGGAACAAAGGTTATACCTGAGATTGAAATTATAAAGAAATATTACATGCATTAAAGGAACTAAATCACAGTATCACTTACAGCAGAGGACGAACCTCATCTAAAAAACAGTTCCCTCATTCTCTGGTTTCAATTAGTGACACAAACATTAAAAGACAATACTATCAAAATTATTTAAGAAATATTAACTCCACAGAGCAAGACAACATCAGGAACTGAAAAAATATATTAACTACACACAAAAATATTATCCCTATTATTAAGAAGTTACTGAGTCCACCAATACCCGTGAACCATGCTTCCTAACCTAACACATAGATTCCACCTGCACTCTGTAGTTTTTTAAGGCGCAACCAACAGGCACCAGTAGTTTAAGGCCCAACCAGCCTTTCTCCACCTTGGAAAATGTACCTCTAAGTTCCACTAGACTCCTGGCCCCAGTGTGTAGCCCTGTATTCACTCAGCTGGCTTCACTTTACCCCCAGTACATCCATGTAACGGAAGGGAGTGAGCCAATCAGACCTTGTACAGTTGAGAGAAGCTTTAGCTTCCCGTTAGTAGAAGGTTTTCACTAAGCTGCTTGAAGATTTGTGGTATTGTGAGCCGAGGTAGAGGAGAGCTGATGACCCCAAACGATCGTCACGTCGTTAGTTGGGCACCCAGACAGCTGGTTTCACTCCAACTCTCACCATACTCAACAGGTGGTTCAAACCCAGGTCAGTGGACGGTCATACAGCTCGCTTCACCACTCGTTTCATACCGCCAGTGGACGTTATCATACCGCGTGGGGTCTACAGAACCCTGAAAAAACCCGAGCTGTTAGCTATTGTCTCACATCACTGTTTGTTCCTACAGCCCTATCAAGTTTTGCCTGAGATTGAATAAAACTTACTTGTTAATACTGATGTTAAATAAACGAAGGAATCAGTTCACGCGGTCTGTCTCTCCTGCGTACAGAACAGAGATGGTCCTCTAGCTTGACCTCTCTCACAACTCCCCAAGCCACGTTTGCTCACTGGTTCACGCTTTTCAGGAGTGACTTATTTACCAGACGATTAACAGCTTAGTTAGGATGTACTCAGCATTTTCAGACTGGGAAACGATCTATAATTATTTTCAATTTAATAACCGATATTTAATTTTATGATTCGCGTTCTTATTAACTTGGTAAATTACATTTAATATCTTATAGGCCTAGTTCCAGAAAAACTCACTACGTGCGGGAGCGCTGCCTTCCCTCAGACGACCTTGAAACTCAGTATCGCCAATGGTGCGGCATTTGAAATTACACTGAAATTTCTGAATATTACAATCGACCCCCCTAAAAAAAGACAGCACTTGTTCTAAATACTGCATCTCACCCCTGTAACGTGCTAAACGCAGCATTCCCGTCTTTTCTTCTCCCCTTCTCTCTCCCGCTAACACTCGACCCCCAAAAAAGACAGCACTGTCCTCATGTGCTGAGAGAACAACTAAGAAACCACCTTCAAATCTGCTCCATTCCAACTCGCAGCCAGCAACTCCATTTCTTGCCTAATCCAAATTAAAACCAACCAGAACAAACATGCTCCCCTTTTACCAATGTCAAAATTAATACCAAATCTACATCCTGCATACTCTCCTTTGGCCTGGCCCTTGCACTAGAGAACCAATGTCAAAAACAATACACAGTCCAAAACAAACATGCTCTCCTTTGGCCTGGCCCCTGCAATAGAGAACCAATGTCAAAAACAATACTCAGTCCAAATCAAACATGCTCTCCTTTTGCCTGGCCCTTGAACTAAGAGGAACCAGTGTCAAAACAATACTCAGTCCAAACGAACGCTCTCACGTCTTCAACGATCGACTCAATCCACGCCTCCGAACCTCATGCCGGCAGACTAGCCCTCTGAACATGTACCAGTCCATATTAGTGAGGCCCTGGCCATTACAATCGTACACTCAATCCCGCTCATGACAGCAACTCAATCCCGCTCATGACAACAACCACTACTCAACACACATCTCTGACCTAACCATCTCTCCAATCCCCTCTGCCCGACTCACGACTCCTCCAACTCATCCTCGACAACCTGCATTTTCTCATTTACCTGCACCTCTCTGAACTACTTCTCTTCTGCCACCCCACACCTTCCGCAACTGGCTATGTAGTCCCGCACTGTTTCTCCCATGTCTGGCCAAAACCCTCGCTCCTGCACCAGCGACAGAGTACCATCTCGCCCCTGATGTCCAACCTCGCCTTGGCAGGCTCTAATCAAAGCTTCCTGCAAGTTTGGAGAAAACATTGGCACCTCCCTCCATAGATTCTTTCCTTCGGGTTTTCAATGCCAGACAACCTCTTCTCTTACGATCAAGGAATTCCTAGCTCGGTACATCTTGCGGAAGTCATCATTTTGGAGCTCTACCTGTACCTCGTCCTCCGGCAGCTCTCCCGCCACTCATCTTCGCATTTTTGTAACATGGTTCATGCCTTCTTGCTCCCTACGTAGCCCATCCATTGTCCACAGTTCCTTCCTTCCTGCCCCGTTCTCCTCTACTACGTGCATAGCTTTATACTCTTCTTCGCTATCTTCCTCCTGTTCCGTCGGGATTCTAGATAGAGTATCCGCCACAATGTTGTTTTTCCCCGGCTTGTACTCTATTGTAAAGTTAAACTGCTCGAGATCCGCATTCTACCTACTTTCCACGGCACCTAGCTTAGCCTTCTCTCGGTGACTGAGTGGGTTGTTATCTGTATAGACCGTGAAATGCTTCCCCGCCAAATAATCCCTGAATTTATCTACTAATGCCCACCTGAGTGCTAACATCTATAACTTACGAGAATTATAGTTGTTCATGTTACGTTCTGATTTCCTCAGGCCCCGACTTGCAAAGCACACCGGATGAAACCTGCCGTCCTTCTGCTGGGACAGCACCGCACTTAGCCTACTAAAACTTGCATCTGTCTCTAATATAAACTCCTGAGTGAAATCTGGGCAAGCCAATACCGGTGTCTGCGTCACCCTGTCTTTCAGTTTCTCAAAAGCCTGCTGCTGTTCCTCTCCCCACTCACTATCTACCCGATCCTTAGATTTCCCATGCATCAACGCATGCAGTGGAGCAGCTATTTGGGCAAACCCTTTAACAAATTTCCTATAAAATGATGTGAACCCTACAAAAGACCGCACATCTTTCACCGTCTGAGGGACTGGCCAATCTCTTACTACCCTAATTTTCTTAGGATCAGCTGTGAAGCCTTCAGCTGACATCCTGCAAAATAATTCCCTCAATCTGACTATATGCTGATCTATTGTACTTGAAAACACCATCACATCATCAAGGTATACAAGCAAAGAGGAGAAAATCTTATCCCCTAAAGTCCGCTTCATGTATTTCTGAAAGGTTCCCGGGCTATTTGACAATCCCATAGGCAGTCGCCTGTATTCAAAGTGTCTGAAGCTTGTGCTGAAGGCAGTCTTTGGACGGTCTGAAGGTTTTACTTCTATCTGGTGATTTCCCGCTGCCAGATCAAACGTTGAGAAAAACTGGGCCCTCGTCAGAGATTCTAGAGTTTCATTTATCCTAAGCAGAGGAAACGCATCGCGTACCGTAACCTTATTTAAGTCACGAAAGTCAATGCACAACCTCAGCGTCCCGTCCTTTTTCCTCACTACTAGAATGGCGGCAGAGTACAGACTCTCACTATGCTGAATTACTCCCTGATCTAACAGCTGGCTAATGCGCTGCTTCACCTCTGGTACCTGGTTTGGAGGGATCCTCCGGTATGGCACCCTAACTGGCCTGTCTGTAGTCACTGGGATCTCATGCTGAACCCCAATAGCCTTTCCTATGGGCTGGCCTTCCCCTTCAGAAATATCATAAAAACTCTTCTATTAAACCCCTAACTGCACGTTCTTGTTCCTCATTCATTTTCTCAGTGTGTACTTTGACCTCCGTACGGGCATCCGGTTGAACTGTCCTCACATACACCTCACTGATGTCTGCCTCGACTTCCGTCCCAGAAGTCACTTTCCCAATCCGCCAATTGCCCCTCAAGTTCCTACGACGATCAGACAGATTTGCCACCAACACCTGGGTCATGCCTCTCACCACTCTTACAGCTGTCGGCAACACTATCACACCCTCAGGCATCCAACCTTCATCCTCCATTGTTAGAGGTTCAATCACTACTTCTTTGTTAGCTACCTGGCTTAATGAGGGAACACATACTGACAGCAACCGAGTACTCCGGGGAGGGATGGTTGGGCTTTTCTTCCTCTCCGTCGTACAATACCCCAGGCTGATGGCCTCTATTGCACATAACTACCTAACCTCATGCAAGCAATTTTCCGGCGTTTTTCAGCTGTTTTGCCTCTCTCAAAATACTGTCCCTCTTCCTCTGGTTTTCTACCGTTACATGAATCGGTATCTTATTGTGTTCGTTGGGCTGGCCCAGCCGACTCACCTCCCAATTCATTAGGAACATCGAGAGTGGACCGTCAGAAGGTGGCAGCACATATTCTAAGGTGATTGGACTATGCAAAAAAAGGGTGGACAACTGAGAACAAAATGAAGTCGCTTCGACGGCCGACGCCTGTGAGGAAGCTGTCACGGGGACAGAGACAGCTTTAAGGGTGCTGAACAAGCAGGCGAAGGATCAAACTGCGGCTATCTTGAAATAATTCAAGGTTGAAAAAGAGAAATTGAGAAAAGGGACAGCCGGAATACAGAGCCAACAAAATGTAGTACTCCAAGACGCCAGATCGTGATCGACTACTGATTCCACCAGCAGTCCAGGAAGAGCACGGGAAAAGCAAAGCTTACCACAAATGACCTTGTCTAACGAAGTGAACGATAATGAACAGGGCAGTCACCATCGGATTGAAGGTTTAAATGACAGTAGTCGTCAAGGGTCATTAGGCTCGACCAGGGAGTGCCTAAGTCACCTCAACAGGGGGAGCCTTGACACTACGGGTTCACTTCGTCCAACACGATGACTCGACAATCGCAAGTACTGGCATGGGACACTCGGGAGGGCCATCCTGTATTGAAGGACAAGCTGAACCATGGAATCCAAATTTGACGGAGCTGACAGCCACATATCATTGGCCACAAAACCGTCACCCAACTTGTACGGGGCTTCAATTCCCTATCCCAACGTTTACAGGACGGAGCCGAACCAAATACTGGGACTTTATTCACGCGTTCAATCGGTACTTATGCAACACATCGATGCCGGAATTGCACAAACAACATACTCTCTTACAAGCCTGCACCGGTGAAGACTTGAAGATGGCATTGGAATCCTGTGAAAGATTGGGGCCTGAAAGAGGCTACGAGAGAGTGTTGGCCCTACTCACAGAGAGGTTCAGGATTGAAAGGGCATACGCGGAGGAATGGATAATGGCTCTACAGGAGAGACCACCCATAAGCACTGGCGATGGAAACGGACTGAGGAAGCTGGCAGATGCATTGTGGGGCTGTATAAGTTACCTAGAGAATTGGGACATGTTAAGTAAGCTGGAATCGTGGACCTGCATTCGAAATATAGTAGTGAGGCTGCCAGGTACTCTACAAGAACAGTGTGCAGACAAATCACACTCGTATAACGAAAACCATGGATCGTATCCTGGGATCCGTTGGCTAAGAGAATTCGTGCAGAAACAAGTGGGCAGGACACATAGCACACTCTTCAAGGGCAGAGGCGAGCAGTAATGAGAGGAGGAAGGGACAACCTCCCAAACCTTACCAGGACAGGTCGGCAAGCAGACAAGCCATAAGTCTAGCAGTTACCACCGACAGAAGAACGGCTGTAAAGACTGAAGGCGTATATGAAACGTATCCCCTTTGCTCAGGGCCTCACAGCTTACCCATGTGTAAGGAGTTTCGAAACTTGGACATACCTGCGCGACGTGAAACTGCAAGAAATCTACTTGGTTGTTACCTGTGTCTGAAAAATACTCACTTGGTGCACGAGTGTAAGACTGAGCCTCGGTGTTGTGGTGTTGTGTCGCTTCCTTTTAATTGTTTGCTTCCATTAATTGTTTGACTCCATTAACTGTTTACTACATTAAGTGTTTGACTCCCGTAATTGTTATTTAATGTTTGTTGAGTGGTGTTAGAGTTTTGTTATATTTTTTATAGTAAAGAGATATCCATCTCAAACGGTTGTTTGTTATTCCTCAGAAAACCATGGTCCTTGACTTTCCTTTATTAAGATCCTGATTAGTCTGGTAAGGGATTTCTATCCATAAGTCCCAGGCCCTTACAGTGGACTAATCAGAGTAGATGGGCAAATTAAGTCCCAGGCCCTTTACAAGTGGCGACCTTGCCAGGATTGTCTCTGACCTTTGGTTTCTGAGGGCTAACATTCGTTCCGGTGTTTGTTGTAAGTCGCCGTGTGCGTGCCGCTTGCTGTCTGTGGCCCGGAAGTAAGTGTTGTTCATTGATTATCCCTTCCTTCTGTGTGCTAATATTGTGGCTCTCCCTTGTACTTGGGGAAGTTAATTAGTGTTGGTTGGGGTGTACTGTGGATGCTGTCATAGCGTTTTTGTTGTTGTTTCACCTGGTGCGTTTTTTTCCCCTGAAGTGATTCAGCTGGGCTGGGTACGGAACAAGGTTCCCTCCAGTCGGATCAAATCATTTATTGGTTTGATTGAGCCACTAGGTAAGTTACCTTTGGCTATTTGCGGGGTAAGTTGTGTATTTTTCTTCTTGCTCTTGGCCTTTCGGATCATTATTGCATAGATATGTAAATACCAAGATATGTGAACACGCCTGACGGCAAGACTCTGTTACCATTCATTGCACCATTTATTCACATGTCTGTATTACTACATATTATTATAGCATATCTGATATCTATGCTTATGTCTAATGCCTATGTTCACTTACTATGTCCCGATGTACTATGTCTGTACTGCGGTAGTCAAGTAACTAGAGGACCTCATTTATTGTCCTAGTAATGTCTAGCAACTCTCCTTGCCTAGCTAGCTAACTTCCCTCAGATCGGCTTCAGCCTGGCTACGACACGGAGTCCTTTTTGCTTGTCCCTGTTGGTTATCCTGCCAAGTCTTGTACTACTTATTGAATATATCTACTGCTCGTGCATCTGGAGTTTGAAGAACCTTGTCTAGGATATACATCCCACCACATGGCGCAGTTGAGTAGCTCCAACACGACAGTTTACAAGTCTCAAGAGCCGGCCTCGTCTGTTTCCCGCCCAGAAGATGTACTCTACAGTGCCCCTGGATTTAAAGTGCTTTGTGACCTTGTGAAGTGCAGTGCCTTTGATGTCTGTTTTGCTATGTTTCTGGGGCCCTACAGGTAGCAGAAACCCTTTCAGCCCAGTTTCCAAGACAGCACTTCAGGCATACATCCTCCGTCTGCGCTGGCCCGCAAGCCACTGCCACTGTCTGCCCCCCTCGACTGAGTCATCACCGACATCTCGCCCGGGCGCGCGGAGGAATACAGAGACCAGTATCACCGCCGCCAGCCGTCTCCACCCAACTTCACAAATATTACAGTCAATACTCTTTTACTTGCCCGCCAGTTCCTGCACTTAGGCAAGTACATTGACGAAAACATAGCACTTCACCTTATTCTCCTTGTCTTTCCCATCGCAACCATACCAAACACGAGATGTCCGACTACGACGATTTGCTGGGGAATTCAAATGAGGATTATGAGGAAGACGAAGCCTCACCGACCCTCCCACCCCCCCTCACGCCTCACACGCCGGGCGCGCCAAATTCAAAGGATGGGAGCCAGGATATACGACCGTTAATTCACTTTCTACAAGTTTCCCAAGAGAAGGAAGTCCAAAGACGTCAATTAGAGGAGGAAAAACGACGTCAAGAGGAATTGTCAAGACAGTCAGAGGAATCAGCTTACCGTCTTCAACTCCAACAACAACACCAAGCTGATAACCGCAAATTCCTGGAACTATTGGAATTGCTGGCAACGAGGACGACTTCACCAGCTGCCACAACCAATTCGCCAGCTACAGCCTCTCCATCTACCCTTCAGACAACGCCTCCTCACACGTCACCTATCCCTCTTGGGTATGCCTCAGTGCCTTCTCAACCACCTGCTCCAGTCTCAACTCTCGTCGACCTCTCCGTGCCTCCTCCATTACCTGCCGTCTCGAGTACACCCCTGCACAGCAAGTCTTCAGTTTCCAGCCCCCCACCTCTTCAATCTGATGCAACATATCAAGTATACCGTCAATGGCGACGTCGTTTCGAAGACTTTGCTGTTATGTCTGACCTCAACCGAATGCCCCCTCATAAACAACTCATCCAATTAAGATCGTGCATTTCCCTCGATGTTCAACGCCTCCTAGAGCACACGCTAGCCATTCCCCCTGACTCCCCCATGTCAGTGACAGAGGTTTTAAACGCCTTGCAGAGTCATTTCCGTGGCCTCCGCAATGAAGCTTTGCGTCGTAGGGAACTGCTATCCTGCAAACAAGCTTCTGGGGAATCATTCTCAGACTTCTACGCACGACTTAAGGACCTAGCAGCCGAGGTGGACCTATGTACAGGCGATCCTGTAACCTGTGCTGAGATCCAGCTCAAGATGATCTTGCTGATGGGTGTACGTAACGAGGACCTGCTTCAGAAACTCCTCACCCTCGACGCCGCCTCTTCCCTCACCGACTTCGTCACCTGTTGCAGGTCGTATGAGGCCACAAGAGAGGCTGCCTCAGCTATACACTCATCGCCGTCTCAAGTTCACGCCGCCTCCACCTACAAGAGGAATCAACGCCAGATGCAGACGGCGTCCTCTCCACAGCCCCCGTCACAGTCACCAGTTTCTTCTCCCAAATCCTGCAGAAACTGTCAGCGCCAGCACGGTACAGGAAAGTGCCCTGCGGATGATTGTAAATGTCGAAACTGCGTTTTCAAGGCCATTGGCCCCGCACAACTCGATGTCCTGCCAACAAGGTCTCATGCAACGCTTGCAACAAGCAAGGACACTTCGCCAAGTGTTGCAGGTCCACCAAGAAGCCTCCATCTCCAGGTCAAAACGTCTCTTCACAGCCCGACAGAACGTCCACACCACCGTCTCCCAAGAACAACAAAGGATGCCGACGCGTGGATGATGCCTCTAGTGACAGGTCCCCCAAGCCCGTCAATGTTCGTCTGTCCTACGGTGCCAACTCTTCCAACCTCCTGATGATACCTGACACGGGCGCGGGCATCACGGTGATTGGACCAACACACCTGGACGCCCTCAACATTCCCAGGAGTAACCTGTCACCCACAGCCATGAACGACGTGCTCACAGCGGACGGGTCCCCGATGTCTCCAGCTTTGGGTTGCTTCAAGGCAACATTGCAGCTCGGTCCCAAGTCTTGCCTTGCCACAGTCCACGTCCATGAGGGCATCCAAACCCCTCTCTTGTCATGTGGCCATTGTCAGGACTTGGCCATCGTCTCATCCGAGTTCCCAAAGCCCATCCTCGCCGTGACACACCTCAACAGGTGTGCAGAGATACCTGTTTCAGCCATGACCACACTTGCTGCCGCCCGGGAGTTTTTTCTTCGTCAGTTCAGCGACGTCCTTGTCTCCAAGTCCGACCTCCAGAAGACGCCGCTCAAGAAGATGACAGGCCCCCCGATGAGAATCCACCTCAAGCCTGGCGCGACCCCTTTCGCCACCCACACACCCAGACCTATCCCCTTTGCCCTATGGGACAAGGTGAAGGCGGAGCTCGATTCTCTGGTGCAGCAGGGGATCATCAGACACGCCGGTGAGGAGCCCTCCGAGTGGTGTCACCCTATGGTCTTGGCACCCAAGCCTGTAGGTGTTCGCATCACAGTGGACCTCACCCATCTCAACTCGCAGGTCTCCCGTCCCGCCCATCCATCGCCTACGCCCATTCAAGCAGTCCGCAGCGTCACCCCGTCTGCAAAGTTCTTTACCACGGCGGATGCACTACATGGGTACTGGCAAGTCGACCTGGCGGAAGAAGATCGCCACCTCACTACATTCATCACGTCCCACGGCCGCTTCCAACACTGCCGCGGACCCATGGGCTTCGCAGCAACGGGGGATGCGTACTGCCTCCGTGGGGATATGGCTCTGCAGGGTGTCACCAACTGCGTGAAGGTCGTAGATGACATCCTGCTCTTCGACGATGATCTCCCGGCCCACTTGAACCGAGTTCATCTGATGCTCACAAGATGTCGTGCCCATGGTATCACCATGAACAAAGATAAATTTGTGGTCGCCGCCTCCCAAGTTAACTACTGCGGCTACAACATCTCGCCAGAGGGGATCTCAGCTGATGAGGAGAAGGTCAAGGCCATCAGGGACTTCCCTACTCCAGCGAACCTGACCGACCTTCGCTCGTTTATGGGCCTGGTAAATCAGCTGGCCGACTTCTCCCCTAAAATCGCCACATCAGCCCAACCTCTACGCCCCCTCATGAGCCCCAAGCGCTCTTTCCTCTGGACTCCTGACCACGACCTAGCGTTCAGGAATGTTAAGAAGGCGTTGCTGTCACCACCAGTCTTGGCACCCTTCGACCCGTCCTTACCAGTGGTCCTCCAGACCGACGCCTCCCGTCTATACGGCCTCGGATATGCCCTCCTTCAAGATCACGGCCAGGGTAAACTGCGCTTAGTTCAGTGTGGCTCCAGGTTTTTGACCGACACGGAGACCAGATACGCCACCATCGAACTAGAGATGCTGGCAGTCGCCTGGGCTATGGCCAAGTGCCGCCTTTACCTGTTCGGCCTTGGGCATTTCACCCTCATGACGGACCATCGCCCGCTCATACCCATCCTCAATCACTACACGTTGGACACCATCGAAAATCCTCGCCTCCAACGTCTCAAAGAGAAGACCGCCCCCTACGTCTTTACAGCTGTGTGGCGTGCCGGTAAGCTTCTGTGCATACCAGACGCCCTCTCCCGAGCCCCTGTTAGTCGCCCCACACCTGAAGATGAAGTCGACTGTACCACGGCCGCGGCTCACGTTCGGTCATTAGTGACACACACAGCCACTTCTCTTGCTGACAAGACGACGACGACGCCCTCCATCGAAGACAATAGGACTCTCCAGGAGCTTCGCATCGCCGCCGCTCAAGACCCGGCATACGTCCAACTCCTCGACTACGTCTCCGCTGGATTCCCCACCAACCGCTACGACATTCACGCCTCCGCCCTCCCCTTCTAGAAGCTAAGGGATAGCCTCTATGCGGATGGAGAGCTGGTGTTGTACTGCCCCAGGATCGTCGTTCCCGCTGCCCTCCGCCGGCGCACCTTGTCCCGCCTCCATGACAGCCACCGCGGTGTTGAAGCCACCAGGCGCAGAGCCCGTCAGACCGTCTTCTGGCCTGGTATTGACGCCGATATTAAGAGCATGCTGGAGGCCTGTGAGCCTTGCCAGCAACTCCAGCCCAGCCAGCAACAAGAGCCGTACCTGTGCAATGACCTCCCGAAGCAGCCCTTTGAGTCCGTGTCCGCCGACTTCTTTCATGTGGCAGGAAAGTCTTTCCTGGTGGTCGCCGACAGGCTCTCTGGATGGCCCGTGGTGGTTCCCTGTGATCAGGACACCACCTCTTCCAGGGTCATACGGATGTTCTGTTGCTTCTTCCGGGAAGTCGGAGTGCCTCTCCCCCTCCGAACCGACGGTGGGCCCCCGTTCAATAGCCACGAGTTCAAGAGCTTCGCCGAACGCTGGGGCGTCCACCACATCGTCACCTCCCCTCATTACCCGCAGGCGAATGGCCACGCCGAGGCAGCGGTAAAGTCCGTAAAATACCTCATCCTCAAGACAGCACCGACGGGGAACCTGGACTGCGAGGAGTTCGACAGGGGCCTACTGGAACTCCGTAACACCCCTACCCCTGCCGGACGCTCTCCTGCCCAGGTGTTGTATGGCCGCCCCCTCCTTACTTGTGTGCCTGCCCACCCCCAGTCCTTCTTAGATGAATGGCAGATCAAGGCGGACGAGTGTGACCGCCGTGAGGCTGCCCGGATGGCCCAAGTGACAAGCCAGTATGACGCCCACGCCCGCCCCCTTCCCAGGTTGACTGTTGGCCAGCAAGTACGAATCTAGGACCCGACGTCACACCGCTGGGACAAGGTCGGGGTCGTCATGGGCCGTCGCGAGTCCCGTTCGTACCAAGTCCGTTTCCCCAGTGGTCGTGTGTGGTGGCGAAACAGACGCCATCTCCGCCCAGTGCCATCCTCTAGTGACGAACCTTCCTCCCCGTCCCCTGTGCCCCCTTTCCCAGACCAGGAACGAAGGTCGTCAGTTGATCCTCCCATTGTCCCTCACCGCTCCCCCCGACTCATGGAAAAAGAGTCCGTAGCCGCTCGAGATTGCACTACGAGCGTAAAGGGGGAGGGAGGTGTATAGATATGTAAATACCAAGATATGTGAACACGCCTGACGGCAAGACTCTGTTATCATTCATTGCACCATTTATTCACATGTCTGTATTACTACATATTATTATAGCATGTCTGATATCTATGCTTATGTCTAATGCCTATGTTCACTTACTATGTCCCGATGTACTATGTCTGTACCGCGCTAGTCAAGTAACTAGAGGACCTCATTTATTGTCCTAGTAACTCTCCTTGCCTAGCTAGCTAACTTCCCTCAGATCGGCTTCGGCCTGGCTACGACACGGAGTCCTTTTTGCTTGTCCCTGTTTTTCTGTACCTGTTGGTTATCCTGCCAAGTCTTGTACTACTTATTGAATATATCTACTGCTCGTGCATCTGGAGTTTGAAGAACCTTGTCTAGGATATACATCCCACCACAATTATGTATAAATTTGAGGAGTTGAAAGGTCAAGCGGTGGCCCTGGGTCTGAAAGGTACTGAGGTTGGTCAGCATGTGGTCAACCAATAGAATGCCGAGAGAGAGGGACGTCTGAAAGCGAGAGAGGAACTTCAGAAAAAGGGAGAGTTGGAGGAACGTCAGAGAGAAAGAGAGTTGGAGGAACGTCAGAGAGAAAGAGAAAGAGAGTTCGAACTAGCTAAGTTGCAGGCAGAAAAGGACCTACAACTAGCTAGGATTAATGATTCAAGTAGACCAGAATCCTCCGGCCATATACAAGACAATGTGGTAAAACCCAGCTTGCCTGTGTACCGTGAAGGAAAAGACATCGCCTCCTACCTTGTTAGGCTTGAACGGGTAGCTGAGCTGCTTGGTGTAGACCCAGATAGCTATGCTGTAAGGTTGGGTAGCCTACTGAGTGGTAAGCCGGTAGAGATTTACACGTCCCTGTCTGCCGACATCACCAGAGAATACTTCTTGTTGAAGCAAGCTCTCTTGCGAGGATTTAACAAGACTTCTGACGGTTATCGTGTTGACTTCCGCAGAACGTAGATTAGAGCAGGAGAAACGTACCAGTAGTTTTCGATTCACCTGGGTCGATTGTTTCAACAATGGCTGGAGACATCAGGGGTTGAAGAAACCTTTGAGTCTCTCTCTAACTTCATGATATTAGATCAGTTTTTGTCTTCTCTACCTCCAGACTTGAGAATTTTCATCAAAGAACACCAGCCGGCGACGCTTGGAGAAGCAGTACATTTTGCCGACAACTGGGCGTCTGCTCGCAACGCCTACCCTAAGTCTTCCCCTCCTGTAGTGTAGATTGCGAAGCCTCCGTCGTCTTGGGAACCAACCCCAGGAGTACATAGGAGTAGCTCACCAGCCGTGCAGTGTCACAGCTGCGGAGAAGAAAGGCACATTCATTCTCGCTGTCCTAGGAATCCCCTCGCCTTCAAGACTGCTAACACTCATCAGCCCAGGCACAAGGTCGGATTCTGTTTGGAAGGCAGGAGCTGCCCCAGTTATTGCGTCAGGGGAACAATAAATGGGTCTAGGGCATCTACTTTCATCAAGGACACTGGTTGCTCGTGCATTATTGTCTCTGAGGAAGCTTTGCCTGACGCTGACATCTCCAGCTGCCCGAATGTTAGTGTTGCCGATTATTTAGTTCGTGTTGACCAGTTAACTATTGTTAGGTGCTACCTGCGTTGCCCCTATTTCACTGGCCTGGTCTAATGTGGTAAGAGCTCCCATTAAATTTGCTAGTGTCCTCATTGGTAATGTTCTCGGTGTTTGTGACCCTAACAACCCGGAATCATTAAAACTCTCCTCGCCACCAGCACCAGTCTCCTCACCACCAACACCAGTCTCCTCGCCACCAGCACCGGTCCCCACGCCACCTGACGACGACTCGCCACCTGCCGACGTCTCCTCGCCACCCTCACACGCCATCACACCTCCAGCAAGGGTCCAAGCTGTGGAGAAAAGGTCGGCGAAGGTGAAACGACCGCATCCCCTGATTCTTCCGAATTTGTTGCCGCTGACTGTGACTCCCAGGGAGTTCGCCAAGCTTCAAGACTCGTGTGCCACTCTGAAGCAGGTAAGGGAGAAGGTGACTTCTGGGGAGGAGGATCAGGTGAGAGATGGGTCGGTTTTTAAGTTTGTTTCTATTAATGGGGTGTTACACAGGTCTTGTGTTTCATCCAAGCGACCAGCCAAAGTAGGTCGGTTTTTACTTGTTGTCCCTGCTGTTTGTCGTAGTAACATTCTCTCTGTAACTCACAAGAGCTCTCTAGCAAGTCACTGTTCTTGTAGGAAAACTTATAGGAAGGTTGCTGATCAGTTTTACTGGCCAGGTATGATGGCGGATATTAAAGCTTTTTGTAGGAGTTATGATCAGTGCCCAAGTAAGTCCGCCATGGGTAGAGTCCGTTCTGTTCCACTTGAACCCTTACCCGTCATTGCAGAACCATCTTCTCGGGTAGTGTAACCTGCCTGAGCGCTCGGGAACTCTCATAGCTTGAGGCATATGTTCACGCCTACATTTCACACAAGCTATAAACTTGTTAATTGTGCTTATTATATTATTATTGTTCTTAGTTACTTAGGTTAATTGTATGTTTATGTATGTTATTAATATGCACCATTGTGTTACTCTGTTAAGTTCAAATCAAGAGTAGTATTAATAAATTATATAAATTATCTAGCAAATGTTCTGGATCACGTGATATGAGACGCGCTCCTCGGCGTGCCCCACGCCTCCCCACGCCTCCCCAGTAGCGAAAAACCGTGGCATAGGGTAGACGTGTCTATTCGTTCTCTAGCCTTGACCCTTGTCTAGTGCCTTGTCCAGTCTTCTGCAATGCCCTAGGGGTATCTGGTATTAGTGACAAGTTTAGTTAGGCCTAGGAAGGGATCCTGGTGGTAAGGAATCTCCTGTTTGGTAGGAAATAATCAATTTGTAGTGATTGTTGTATATATATATATTTCGTATGTCTGTGTAATATAGTAATGTTAAGTAATATTAGTTTGGTCTAACTCCTTACGGCTATTTTCGCCCTTCCGGCATCACTCTTATTTTATGATACAATTACTTATTTCCTTAAATTCATGTTTGCTAGTCATTACTCCCTTTAGAACATAAATTGAATTAATTAATTATCTTCCCTTTTGTGATTCACTTATTTCAACTTGTTCATACATATTCAAGTACATTTAGTTGAGTAGGTTTTTGTGGGGATAATTATTGTCGTGTTCCCTATTTGTTCCTTTATTTGTTAATAACTTGGGGTAGGTTTCACTCCCCAGGTATAAAGGGTAGTGGGATCGCGACAGGTAGCCATAGATTTTGTTGGACCGTTCCCACCCCCTTCCTCTAAGAAGCCTTAAATTACACCAAGCTAATTTGTAAAGGAAATATAATTGCAGGACCCACATTGCCCGTGTCCTTGACGACATTCCCAAGCTGGAGTTAGTCGAGGCACTACCCTGCAAGAGTTCCTGTGAGGTTCGGGCGCCAGACCCCGATGATCTCGGTTGCCAGTTGCTGCTAACACCTGACGAGATAGAAGAATCCTCTACGACTGGAAATAGGCCCAAACTTAAACCTGGACTGAAGTGGATCCCACGTGCAGATCCTTGATACGTTTTGGACATCAAGTTCCACCTATTCTTTTATGTGACCCTTCTTTATTTTGATACGTGTATTTAAACATTTATTGTAAGATGATTATGCTTTGTGTACTCATCTTAAGTTTTAATCTACATTACAGTAGATTTTTGTTGGGGGAGCTGTGTAAGGGCAGAAACGATCTTCCTGCTAGTTACTGCTGCTAACTCTCTCGTTTGCTGGTGCGACCAACACTTGAGGGGGTTGGACAGAGGTGAGAACGGCAGCGGCTACCTGTATCACAGGCAGATCCTATTTTGCCATGAGTGCAGTCACTACCCCCCCATTGTTCGTCAAATTCTGGCTGTGATCTCATCATAGGTCCTGGACTCGTGGGCTGTTTTCCCAGACCTTCACAATTCGTCTGTTAATCTCTGGACACCTACCCAAAACCACTACCACAGCCGCCAGCTCCTCTCCACCGTCTGTGCCCCGGTGTTTCTGTGTTTCGTCTACTGTATCAAGACATCGGCCGCTGTCGCTAGAGTGAGGAAGCCTGTCTGGACCACCCCCTGGGCCCCTGCCGTAGGAAATATCTGTCCATTGTTTGATTCTTTTGTTGTTTGATTCCTTTAATTGCTGACTCCCTTTTATTGTTTGATTCTATCAGTTGTTGATTCCCATTAATTGTTTGATTCCATTAATTGCTGACTCCCATTAATTGTTTGCTCCCATTAATTGTTTGCTCCCATTAATTGTTTGCTTCCATTAATTGTTTGACTCCATTAACTGTTTACTGCATTAAGTGTTTAACTCCCATAATTGTTATTTGATGTTTGTTGAGTGGTGTCAGAGTTTTGTTATATTTTTTATAGTAAAGAGATGTCAATCTCAAACGGTTGTTTGTTATTCCTCCGAAAACCATGGTCCTTGACTTTCCTTTATTAAGATCCTGATTAGTCTGGTAAGGGATTTCTATCCATAAGTCCCAGGCCTTTACAATGGACTAATCAGAGTAGATGGGCAAATTAAGAGAGCACCTATTAGCCTTGTATTCCATCTTCCTTCCTTACAAGCATCACGTCACTGAAATTATGGTACGATATGTACAGTCAGCCAAAGATGCACCGGCCCCACCCTGAGTCTCGTGCTCGCAATTTTACCTGGCAATACTTCAAGAAAGAAAGGAAGGCTGTATATAATGGTGATTGTGATTGGTGGATTTATTCTCGGCAGTATCGCTGTCAGGATG
>NW_024733734.1:2927351-2937351 GCF_018991925.1 Homarus americanus | reverse complement strand
ATCTCACGTCCGCCGAACACCGCCAATGCCCGTTCATAATGTTCTGGCTTCACTACAACTATGGATCACAGCATTACCACCCATTATCTTAATCTCGACATCTTGAGACTGCATTGTAGTGTTCTCCTCAAGACTAGGAAGAAGATCTGACGTTTTGGTAGGTCAAATGAGGGGAGATACTTGGTTTTCGTGTTTGAAGAACTACAACAATTTGCCTTATCTTCCTTGACAGGTTTTGTCCGTCCTAGAAGACAGATTAGAACCCCTTTCAGTGCTACACATCTTGTATCAGAATCACCAAACAATGGTAGGACATTCAGTGTTTTGCCTAGCTGGTAGATTATATTGACAGAAGCGATTGACATTTTTAGTATCAAGGCAATAGAAGTCTCTAGTCTCTTCGGTGAAGGAATTGCCCATTTCTTCTATTACTGTCACAATATCTTTAACAAGCTTGCAAAGGCTTTCTGAACTGCAAGTGTCTGTTCATGATGCCATGTGTCACTACTACCATTGTTCAAGAATGTTCCTTCAACTCTTTTACAACTCTGGCCCTTTCCGGTACAGCTATCATCCATAGCCTTAGACCAGATGGTTTTCGGTTAGCCCTATAACTCTGCCATCTACTTTGATTTGCCTTGTTGTCCTGTTGATGATTGTGATCCAAGGCAATCATTGAGAATAGATGGATTTTTTTTTAACAACAGATTTTCCATACCATTACATTCCTGAACGAAGGAGAGAAAGTTTTGGTTCCGTTGCCCTCTAGTCATGATAAGTTACTGACGCAATGGCGTGGTCCCTATCATATTGTTGGTTCCAGAGACAATGGCGTGGATTACCTAGTTAAAGTGCTTGGGAAAACAAAACTATTCCATATACTTGCGAAATGTTTTCGCCATGACACTAAGCATATCTCTAAAGCAGTGTTCCTCAACGTCCCACATCGCATTCCTCCCTAGCGATCCCAGGCTCTTTCAAATCCTCTTCATCCTTGAATCAGCATGAAAGAATGAAGTATTTGCATCATTGGTTATACTTTATTTTTACCATAGTAATTATTGAAATTCAGTTAGTCTACAAAACAAAACAATTATTGTCTAATTATTAATTAAAGGTGATTATTTTACTAAAAATGAAGGCAGAAATAAGAAGCAACTTTTATTATTACAAAACTTCATGAACAAATAATTAAATTAAAGGTGGTTATTTGACCAAAAAATTAAATAAGAAAAAACTTTGGTTTCAGACTTATAACTATTATAATCAGATTTCTATTCGAATAGTACAACTTTAATGAGAACCTTGAGCCTCGTACTGAGAAATTAAATGAGAAAATCAAGGAACAAAACAAGTCAATTTTGCTTGAAGATCGCCACGCTCACAAATGTTGATACGTTCTCTTTTTTTCCGTCAAAGTATTCGCAACAGCACTGAAGGCACATTCAACCAAGTATGTGGTCGGAAATGGCAGAAGAATTTGCTGGGCTTCTGTAGCTGACTTGGGGATCCATCCACATCATTTTTTTTTTTTTGAGGCTTGGATCAGTTTCACGCTGTCATCCTTTTGTAAGTCCATCAACAGGTCGATCTAATCAGAGTCCATAGCCAGACACTCATTATTTTCACAGTTAAAAAGAAATGGCTTAGTAGTCCAAAAGGAAAGTTAAATTGTTTGAGATCGGTAAATCTGTCGCTCAACTCAACATGCAGGTTGGAAAGATGTTCAGAGATGATTCGGAGGACACCATCCGATGGTTCACATTTGCTGAGATGCGTGAATTGGGGCAGATTATACTTCAAGATCTGGGCCCTCCAAAAGTTCAGTTTGCTTATAAACCAACAGATTTTGGTTTTGCCGTCCATGAGAATTTTTTGTTCACCCTGCAGTTCCTTATTGAAAGCGTTCACCAGACATGGAGGCAGGCATCAGACGAGTGTAGTTGACCTGGCGCTCACTAGATGGTAGCAAACAATATCTGGCGCGGTTTTCAGGGATGGAGAACTATACATAATCCTCCCAAATTCAATCCCTGGCCAAAATTCCTCCCCCGGGGTCCAAAAGGACCTCGTTGAGAACCACTACTCTATAGGTAATGAGAGTGATGTTGTTCACGTCTGTGTATTAGGAGATGATAGTAAATGATGGTTACACGTGAACCCGTTTTTCTTGATACCACTGTTAATAATGTTCTAAACTTTGGTCCTAAGTTAGAACTTGGTGTAAATGAGCCTCAACTCCCTCATTCTGCTCGCCTGTAATATTTGTTGAAAAAGCTAATGGTAACTGACCTTTTTTGCATAGGCTTTCGAGCTCTTAATGATGTGTCAGAGATTGACGCTGAGCTCATGCCACCCACTGATGAGGCACTAAAACATTTTGATATTGATTGCTATTTTTATGAACTGGATCATGTAAATGATACTGACATATCCCACTGTCTAAGGAGAATAAGATGCATACAGCGTTTGGTACTCAGAAGGGCCTTATGCAGTTTAGGGTTATGCCATTTAGCCTTAAGATAGCATGTCTTACCTTTATTAGGCTCACGAGAGGAGTATTCCTTGATTTAAAGAGGACCAAATTTATTTTGATAATGTTGTTGTTCACAATAATATGTGGTCTGAACATCTTTATGACTTAAGAGAACTCCAGTTTAGGTTACATAGGCACCGCTTAACTGCCTTTCGAAGTAACAGCTATTCAATCAATGCCCCATCCTCAAAGTAAGACATAAATAAGATCCTTTAATGTTATAGTTTCTTATTACTGCATGCAAGTTCCTAACTTTACTGGTATTGCTGCCAGATGAATTACTTACTAAAAAGGAGTAAACTTAATAAACTAGATTGGAACAAAGTTCAGATCAGCTGTATTAATGAACTAAAGTCTAAGATCTCTTGTAAGACACTTCTTGGCTTGTCTGATTATTCGCGAACTTTCTTTTTGAGGTCAGATGCTTCAGAGACGGGGATAGAGGCCCATACTTTTAAAAGAATGCTAGATAGAGAATAATAATTATGGAACAATTTGGAAAAAATGTTTAGCAATTATATGAGTTATTTAAAGATTCAAATACTAATTGTATGGTCAGTAAATCAAATTGCAGACGCAGCATCAACCACTGAATTTACGCAACTCGAGAAATAGTAATGAAAGATTAATGCGGTGGTCCATATCATTTAAACAGTGTTATTCATACATGATTGAATATATCAAGGAGATATAAATATGATGTGGGTGCAAATGTTCTGAGTTAGTGTCCCCTTTGCTTACAGAATAACACAACCTGCAGAAAATGGTGGCCAAAAAATACTAATTTTAATTTTATTAGGAGGCGTTGTCGGGGAATTTGTTCGAAGGTTGGTATTCATTGTAAAATATATATATCCCAGTAATATATATTGAAACCAATGATATTTTTCAGTTGATTTGTTTTATGTAATTGCTCCTAGTTGATTGTAATACATATTTAAACTAGTAATATATTTTCAACTGTGCAATTATATTTGATTGGTTATTTGTTTTTCCCTTACACAACGGCGCTTGCGCGTAGGTATCAAGGAGGTTCATTCCACCCATGACAGGACACTTGCTTGTTTTAGCACTGTTTTGCCTGCTCGTGAGTATCGTTCTAAGTCTATTTTCTATTAAAAATTTATCAAATTTATAGTGATATATTCATGATTCTTATATTATGTAATTCTTGTATCAGGCTTTTCTGTGTGGAAATGTTGTAACACAACGTGTATGCGCTACTTCTTTTACTGGCAACCAGAGCAATACCGTGTGACTGACGAGAAGGATTCCTCCTCCTTCTCTCGTCTACCGATCGAACTCTTCATAGCACTATACCTGAAATATTGACCAACTTAACCATACTTCGTCCCTGTAGTGATCAATATTTATGTTCAGTACCGTCCACATTGTTTTTCTAGATCCATAAACACAACAAATTATTTACTGGCTCGAAAAGAACTCCCCTGTGTTCCTGAATGTAAATGTTTGTTCATTCCACCCTTTTCCCTGACTAACATTACAATGCTCCTCCTCTAACACAATCTTTGATTTTGCAACATTTATTTTCGAAATGCCTGTTATATCCTTTTTTTTTTATTTCCAATGTACTTATTCTCCAATCTGCCATTCTTTTAATATCTTCCCTCTGTCTTGCATAACCTAAATACACTTGTCATCCATTCAACCACTTTTCCTTCACCCATTCATAACAGTTCCACAGACTCTCATCAACTCATAAAGGCTTATCGTTCTTAGAAATTACTTTTAGCCGGTCTCGCCTCCTCCTCCTCCTTTCTTATGATTTTTATTGAATTAAGTTTAATGTTTTTCAATATTACACAATTGAAACAAGGCAGTTGCTCAAGAGTCTCCCCATTTTCATTTTCCTTTCTCCATGTCCGCAGTACATTCCGTCCTTTGTCATTAAATGTCATTCCCATTTGTTCTTTTAGATTTTTACACAATTCGCTTCCCGCCTGAGGGACATCCCTTAAAAACCGTATAACTTACAGTAATTTCTTCCAATTTCTCAGCCCAGTTGTCAACGAATAAGGAAAAACGTTTAACAAAGATGTCCCAAACCGACAACGATCACCAACTAAGGTCAGTGAAGGTAGTGAATGAACACACACGCTGTTTTAGAGGCTCTGATACCAAGCACAATCAGTGTATATTACGAAAGAATTTAGAAAATAAAACAGAATCTCCACGAGAAGTGAGAAAAAACTCTGTGGAAGCAGAATGCATCAGCATTCCTGGGGATGCCTCCAGCACGAAGCGGAAGGACAACCAGGAAGAAGACAACGAGAACTTGAGGCAGGCCAGAGGAAGAGAAGCATCCAACTGTAATGGGGCGTGGTCAATTTTGCTGGGAACTTTCATAATTTTGGTGAGTTAAGTGTTTTGGGGAGGAGGCTTGTTCAGTAGGATAGGAAGGTAACTGATGCCCCGAGTCTAGGATAAACAAGGTGCAAAACAGAAAATAGTGAAAGATGGAGGTAGGGTTATATGAAAAGTTTTAATTAGCATTGCTTCTTGATGACTACGGCAATAGTCTTATCCAAAAAAAAAATATCCTTATAATATTGCTCTGGATATGTATGATAGCTTCTCAGTGTTGGTTTTCATGTGACGGTTCTTTACCTTTTAGATGCTGAGCAACATTATGGATACTTGCTTCAGCCTTCTCTTCTCCCCCTTATTCCTGGACCTGGGCACTTCTTCCACCACCATTGGCTGGCTCTTCAGTATCTTGCAGCTTATGTGGCACAGTGCTGGTCTGTTTCTTGGTCCCCTGGTGAAGGAATTCGGCTGGAGGAAGGTGGCCATGATGAGTTCCATCATGATCTCCTGTTCCGTCATCCTTTCAGCCTTCGCCACCTCGGCCTTCTTCCTCCTCGTCTCCTTCTCCATCCTTGGTGGTGAGGTTTTAATTAATGATTAACATTAACTCAACATAGAAATTAAAATTATCCTATTAAGCATTTATATATCAATTACACCTCATTTATTTTATCTCAGGGTTCAGCAGCGGTCTACTTATAAACCTCTGCTTCCTCATTGTCCCGCACTACTTCACACGGCGGAGGGGCGTAGCCAATGCCTGCATGATGACTGGTTCGTGCTTGGGGTTGATGATAGGACCAGTTATTGTGGGGTTCCTGCAGGTAGAGTTTGGCTTCTTCAGCGGCACTCTTGTATTTGGTGCTGTGATCCTTCACTGCTGCGTTGGCGCAACCCTCATAGGTACTATACAGTGTCAAGAAAAGGCAAATACTTGTTTGGAAAACGTCAATCAAGAGCCGCACTCGCAAGATGCCGACAATAAAAGAAATAAATGGGACAATATTTCTGACAATGTATTCGTCCGTGTGTGTCGAAACAGTGTGACCAACTTGTCCATCTTGAAAAATTTACGAGGCACCATCATCGCTGTAGGAGGAGTATTAACAACTAACAGTTGGCTGAATTTCTTGTCCTTGATGCCCTTCGCCGTACAGGCAGCTGGTCATCCCATCCAGACAACCAGAATGTACATGACGGTGTCGGCCGCGTGTAACTTGGTGGCTCGCATAACAGTGTGTGTGTTGTCTGACTGGTCTGGGTTTAGCATGAGAGCTTGCTATATGACCAGCATCGCCATCATAGCTGTTTCTACACTAGGTTAGTACCATATGACACTTACCCATTACGATAGCCTCTACTGTGAAAATCCCAACGGAGGTAAAATGCTGCATTAACAATTTATATCTTAATTTTCTGAAGTTGTTCAGGTGCTTCATAAACAACGTTAAGCATATGACCTAACTTACAAATGAAAAAATGGATTCAGTAATAAGTTCAGTCGTAAAATAGTGTTTATTTTGAAAATCTATAATAAGAACACACATTCTAATATTCTTCATGCAATCGACTACTTTTAGTCTTATTCTTGAAGTTTAAGTTCTCTACACAAGAGCAATAACACACAACTGACATTATACATAAAATACAGTGTGTAACTTACGGTCAGATAGAACAACGTAAGATATGTAATGATAAATATATTACTCAATATAGTTTCATTGGCTAACTTTCACTGCTATATTTGAATATTATAACGAGAGGTTGTATTTTTTTTGGGTAGAGTTAATCAACTGTCATTCAGTATATTGAGTAATATACCAGATATACTTAGGCTACTTGGAAGATAAATTCTTATTGAAATAGCAAAAACGATGTGTACGAAGACAGAGGACTTGTAGAAGAATAGTAACTTGCTGTGACGGGACCTCAAGACCCTGAAATATTCATTGTTGATAAAAAAGAGCTCATGTGGATAAATCACAGTACATTATAGATTCTTTTATTTTCAGCATTTAGTATGGTTACAAACATATGGTGGCAGATGGCAATCATGGGCGTGTGGGGCTGTGGTATGGGCAGCTATATGGGAATCAATAATCTGATCATCGCTCACTACATGGGACTCGACGACATGGCTGCCACTCTGGGGACGATGTCACTGCTGACTGGCGTCGGCTTCATCATCATAGGACCCTCCATAGGTAACTGGAAGACTTTGTGTTTTGGTAATATTTCAAGGTAGCAATGCCCGGGAACCAGGGCCAAATTAAAAGCAGAGCAAACAGGTTAGCCGAATAGGACCCTCGGGTTACCCAGAACTCTACAGATGCTAAAAATAAAGATAAATTAGAGACAATAAAAATATATATATATATATAAATACTGTAGAGATAAATATCGCAAGTAATAAAACTAATAAAAAGATCCACAATTTGAAAATAAATAGATGTAAATTTTATCAAACCTAGATGGACCCTAATGAACCTTTACCTTGGACCTCTTTTGTCTTAAGTTTGGCTCTGTTATTGGAAAAGAGGGCCGGGTTAACCTGCCGACACAGACACAAGTAAAAATATATCAATGGAAGGAAAATTTATGAGGAACGTTTTTACGCAATTGGTGATTCCTAAGCATTATCTAGATTAATAGTAATGGTAGATGAACATGAAAACACGAAAATAAAAACTTTCAGAGGCAGAACTCAGTTTAATGGATACAACAACAACTACACAACAGGCCTGGAAATAATGCGGGGAGAGCCGCACCTTCAAATATAATGCCACGATTCTTTGTTCATATTTTTTTATGTTAAAGGGTAAAGATAGAGACAATAAGGTGGCCTTAGTTGACGGTGTCTACCGTAGCCACAACAGCGATAAGGCAACAAACGAACTCCTGAACAAGCTACTAACCGAAACCACAGACAGAAAATAAGAAAAGAACACCTACGCGTGATGGGTAACTTTACCCTAACAAAAGCTGGGGGTTTTCTTGGTCAACAGGTTCTCGAGAATACTAGTGTGTACTGCAAGTGTGTATGTACCAAGAAACTGAGTTGTTAGATGTCATAATAACTAAAAAGTAGGAATTGATATTGGTCGTGGAACACCATTTTTTCCAATCAAAAGTGATCAATGCCTGATGGGTTCACGTTCAGCTACTTCATAATCACGAACGACTGATTGCATAAGTAGTTTTGCAACTAAAAAGACAAATACGACTCAGGACAGCTGATCAGAGCAACTGAGTGTTCCGTATATGACGCTGAGGCTCATTTGCTTTTTATTACACTGGAATTCAGATCACCCGAGAAAACACAAAGGTGATATGACTTTCACTGTAAAAGTATACGACTGAGCCTCAGCTTCATTTGCGGAACACTCAGTTGCTCTGGGACGTACCAGCTCACTAAATAATGATATTCTTAGCGCTCAGAAAGAAGCACAAGCGCTGAAAGATATGTACAGTATTGGTATGAGTTTGAAGGTTGGCGACAAAACAAAAATATGCTAAAATTTTGGAATAGTGATTTACGCTAATATAAACTATTAGTGAAAAGACTGCGACCCATTCCCAATACGCGAAGTAGAAAGTCGAGGCCCCAGTCTACAGTAGTTAATAAATTTCTTCACTGCCACTCTATCAAAACAGTGATAAATACTTACAGTTTCTATCTAATCATTATAAGAGAATAGTCTATGCACTGATTCAATAGGATACCCTGGTATAATCAAATACAAAAATGTCTACTAAATTTTAACTTACTGGACGACAAAAGGTGTTGGTTTGGCTTGTTTGGGGATTTCTGGCCACTTCGCATTTCGGCATTTCGGCCGGAACTATTGTCTTCTTTCCTCTCCTGGATTATTCTTGAGGTTTTGTCTTCATTCTTGGTCTTCATTCTTGCACTACACTTTATATTCCTCTGGTGGCCTAACTACTCTGGTGGGTTTGTTTCTTCTTTTTCCTTGTATTCTGATGGTCTTTCCTCTTTGTTCTTGTTTTGGTTTTTGGATAAGTTATGATACGATTGGGTGATATGATGGTGAATCAATCACAGTCCAGATGGAATGGCCAGTGTGTTGAAAAGCTTCTGTGGGGGTTTTTTTTGTGATGGTGTAGCCCGTGTCTTTTGGTTTGTATGGTGTTGTTAGCTGTCAGTTTTACTTTGCATTTGTGCGTGTTGTATGTAGTGGAAATGTCTGTGAAATGTGTCTTGTGTTGTATGTTTTCCATTTACTTTGCTTACTCTTATTTATTTATTTATTTATTTATTTATTTATTTATTATTTCTAATTTATTTAGGGCATATTTACATACATATTAAGAAAAGCACACGTTGCGTGTACCATTTACATCATGTCGGTAAGACAGGTCTCCTTGAGGAAGAGTATTAACGGGACACTTTTGGTGACATCATCTTGCAATAGGTTGGGTACAGTCGGCACGAAGCTTCGCTTGGTCGGTAGCATCGCCAGCCGTCGGCGTTCTGTAGTCCTAATATTATGTTATACCTCAAGGATTCATTTATACCACCTTAAATGTTATGGTGAAAAAAATAACCTAAACTAATTTGTACCTGCATATTAGCACAGCTGAAACGTCTGTTGGATTTTAATACGTCCTGTCTTCCCAAGAGCTGAAGCCGCTCTCCCTCAAGTGACATTGATTGATTGATTGATTTGTTTTTTGGGCCGTCGACATAAGGGGTTATTACAGCCGTAGAGATTGTGTTATTTGTTGGTTCCGTGGCTTTTCAAGGTGTTACTTGTCTTTCTTCTTCTTACTTTTACTCTTCTCGTTACTAAGCGGTTAATCAAAGGACTTGGCACACACTCTATTTTTAGGGGAATATTTATTTATAGTCAGCGATGATGAATGGGACCGCTTGATTGATGATGAAAGATTGCATGAAATATGAGTGAGATAATAGCATACGCATGACTTGTATTTTCTACTGGATGATGACACCTTTACATACATGCATATGACATGGAGGCGATTTCGTTCCTTAGTTTCTTTATTTATTTACTTTTAAGGAGCTTTTAACATTATGTAGTTTTTATTGTTTTTGTTTTTAGTTCATTTATTGTGTAAGATGTTTCTTATTGAATATATATGTGCACGATATAT
>NW_024733734.1:2896535-2927251 GCF_018991925.1 Homarus americanus | reverse complement strand
GTGAGATCTATATCTACATCACTACAAATAACACCACCCATCACCACTACTTTAACACCATCCATCATCACTACATATAACATCGTCCATCATCACTAAATATATTGCATCACATCATCACTTACTCAAAGCACAAAACCATCATCACTACATACAACACCATCCATCATCACTACATATAACGATATCCATCATCACTACATAATTATAACACCTTCCATCATCACTACAGATAAAACACCTATCATCTTCATACTTGCCTGTCCATCATGCTATACTTAACACCATCCATCATCACTATACTTAACATCACCATCTTCACTACATATAACGATCCATCAACACTACATAATTATAACACCTTCCATCATCACTACAGATAAGAACATCTCTATCATCACTATACTTAACACCATTCATCCCTGTCACTATACTTAACACCATCCATCATCACTATACATAACACCATCCATCATCACTACATATAACATCATCCATCATCACTACACATATAACACCATCCATCATCACTACATACAACACCACATCCATCATCACTACATATAACATTATCCATCATCACTACATAATTATACTTTTAACTTCCATCATCACTACAGATAAAAGCATCATCACTATACTTAACACCATCCATCATCACTATACTTAACACCATCCATCATCACTATGTACCAACATCACCCATCTTCACTACATAGAAATATACACAGATTCAGAACTGCATCAATCAAAACCAAAACACACCTATTCAAAGCCCTCATGCGCCCACTACTGACATATAAAACCATCTATCATTACTACAGATCGGTAAAGTATTTTCCGAGAATCTCGTGCGGAGACCTTACAACATTTCCACATCTTTTTCAACCTCTGTGTGGTTTAACGAGTCGGGTCGGGTTGGGTGTGTCGGATCGGGTTGGATGGAGTTTTTTTTGAGATCCCCACATGACACTTGCTATCCATGCCAAGTTTGGTCCGGGCGGCTCATTCGCTAGGCCACGGTAGGACGCCACCCTCCGGGACACTCCACATTGTCTCACTGTTCAGTCCCCAAAATATCTTCTTCCATCATTAGTTCATTAACGTTGTATGTAAGTTCCACTACAACGGTACAGCAAACTATATTTTTTTAGCATTAAACTGTTATTGTTTTATTATCTAATCATCACTGCATATAACATCACCCATCATCACTACATATAACATCATCCATCATCACTACATATAACATCATCCATCATCACCACATATAACCTCAGCCATCATCATTACATATAACACCATCCATCATCACTACATATAACACCATGCATCATCACTACATATAACACCACCTATCATCACTACATATAACAACATCCATCATCACTACATATAACATCATCCATCATCACTACATATAACACCATCCATCATCACTACATATAACACCATCCATCATCACTACATATAACGCCATCCATCATCACGACATATAACACCACCCATCATCACTACATATAACACCATCCATCATCACTACATATAACATCATCTATCATCGCTACATATAGCACCATCCATCATCACTACATATAAAACCATCTATCATTACTACAGATCGGTAAAGTAGTTTCCGAGAATCTCGTGCGGAGACCTTACAACATTTCCACATCATTTTCAACCTCTGTGTGGTTTAACGAGTCGGGTCGGGTTGGGTGTGTCGGATCGGCTTGGATGGAGTTTTTTTTGAGATCCCCACATGACACTTGCTATCCATGCCAAGTTTGGTCCGGGCGGCTCATTCGCTAGGCCACGGTAGGACGCCACCCTCCGGGACACTCCACATTGTCTCACTGTTCAGTCCCCAAAACATCTTCTTCCATCATTAGTTCATTAACGTTGTATGTAAGTTCCACTACAACGGTACAGCAAACTATATTTTTTTAGCATTAAACTGTTATTATTTTATTGTCTAATCATCACTGCATATAACATCATCCATCATCACTACATATAACATCATCCATCATCACCACATATAACCTCAGCCATCATCATTACATATAACACCATCCATCATCACTACATATAACACCATGCATCATCACTACATATAACACCACCTATCATCACTACATATAACAACATCCATCATCACTACATATAACATTATCCATCATCACTACATATAACACCATCCATCATCACTACATATAACATCATCTATCATCGCTACATATAACACCATCCATCATCACTACATATAAAACCATCTATCATTACTACAGATCGGTAAAGTAGTTTCCGAGAATCTCGTGCGGAGACCCTACAACATTTCCACATCTTTTTCAACTTCTGTGTGGTTTAACGAGTCGGGTCGGGTTGGGTGTGTCGTATCGGGTTGGATGGAGTTTTTTTTGAGATCCCCACATGACACTTGCTATCCATGCCAAGTTTGGTCCGGGCGGCTAATTCGCTAGGCCACGGTAGGACGCCACCCTCCGGGACACTCCACATTGTCTCACTGTTCAGTCCCCAAAACATCTTCTTCCATCATTAGTTCATTAACGTTGTATGTAAGTTCCACTACAACGGTACAGCAAACTATATTTTTTTAGCATTAAACTGTTATTATTTTATTGTCTAATCATCACTGCATATAACACCACCCATCATCACTACATATAACATCATCCATCATCACTACATATAACATCATCCATCATCACCACATATAACCTCAGCCATCATCATTACATATAACACCATCCATCATCACTACATATAACACCATGCATCATCACTACATATAACACCACCTATCATCACTACATATAACAACATCCATCATCACTACATATAACATCATCCATCATCACTACATATAACACCATCCATCATCACTACATATAACACCATCCATCATCACTACATATAACACCATCCATCATCACTACATATAACACTATCCATCAACACTACATATAACACCACCCATCATCACCACATATAACACCATCCATCATCACTACAGATCGGTAAAGTAGGTTCCGAGATTCTCGTCGGACACACAAACACACATACTTCTTTGTGATAAGATCACACAGGGAAAAGGGAAACAATGGAGCACCCTAGCTTTCGTCTTTATTCAAGACATCTTCAGAGGCAACTGTATTACATGGAGAGAGAGAGAGGCTTAAGTACACAGGGTGACCTTACTAAACATGAGGTCAGGTCATAAACATGATATCCACTAATACGCACACCACCACCACCACAAAAGCAAAGGATCTTAAGAGAAAGGGCGATGTGACTAGTCAAGTTAAGTCAGGTAAAAAATATGGGTCCCACTAATCATCTATCCTACATCTAACTCCAATGCTTTAAAAGGATTTTTAACCTTGGGCCACTGACAAATAAATTTGTGTAACATATTATCAGTTTTGTACTGATCATCACTAAGTTTTATAGAATTCAATTCCCTAATCAAACTAGCTTCAACCAGAAGTCCTTCTGTGACACATGATGATTTATACACTTCTAAGCTGTTCTCCCAATCTGTGGGATGATTATTGTTCCTAACATGAACGAATAGGGCACTGCTTTCAGATGCTGTTCTGATATTGTACTTGTGCTGTGTATTTCTGAGTTGCAATGCTTTCCCAGCCTGACCTACATAATTTCCATTACAGTTGCTACATGGAATGCAGAAAACACTTCCATTTACATTCATGGTTGGACTATTCTTGATTAATATATTGGTAATAGTAAAGTCATACATAAAAACAACATTAATATTTAATAATGTAAGGGACTGAAATAACGGAACAAATTCATTGCGAAAGGGCAGTCAAAATATTCTTAAATGTAGGAATTTGCCTGGTTTGAGTAAAATGGAAGGATTTTTTAGCCCTTCTAAAACAATGATCTACAAACAATATATATATATATATATATATATATATATATATATATATATATATATATATATATATATATATATATATATATATATATATATATATATATATATATATATATATATATATATATATATATATATATATATATATATATATATATATATATATATATATGTAACCGGTCGGAATTTGCTGGACTTTAATTTCTCACTTGACTTGGGGTTTATTAAAATTTAATAGATGGTAAAGGCAGTGGAAGCGCCCCTTTGAGAAAAATCCCGAACCAGCACAAGAACACTTAAATCTACTACACAAAATGAACTGTCCGTGACCCGTGGAAGGATAGCGTCTGTGACTGGGATGAATGAGACACACTGTAAAATTTAGACACTTATATTCCCTCCAACACTACAAACACAATCAAATAATGGTACACCAATATGCGCACCTCTTAACTTAAACTTTAAACACTACTCTGGGGAATAAAAGTTATACATGACATAGAAATTATTAGAAACACAGGCAACAATAAATTTGAAGTATTAAGAAATGTTGCTCGCCCACATGAACAGGCCTTAAGGCTTTCACAAAATAATATCAGTCACTTAGGAAATGGTACTAAAAAATAAGAAATTAAATACTCCACAATGAATAGGCCTTAAGGGTCTTCAACAAAATAATATCAGTCACTGAGGAATGGTAATAAAATTTAAGAAATTAAATACTCTACAATGAATAGGCCTTAAGGGCACTCAACAAGATATTATCAGTCACTGAGGAAATGGTAATAAAATTTGAGAAATTAAATACTCTACAATGAATAGGCCTTAAGGGCACTCAACAAAATTATAGCACCCCAACAGATGCACACTTCCTAACCTAACTTAACCACTACTCTGGGGAACAAGGTTATACCTGAGATCAGAATTATGAAGAACAATCAGATGCATTAAAAGAATCAATCACAGTATCACTCTGGTTCCACTTAATGGCACAAACATTCAAAACAATATTATCAAAATTATTTAAGAAATATTAACTACACACGTCAAGATAATATCAGTCTGAGGAGTGGTGTTAACTACACCCGTAATAATGAAGATAAAATGTTCCTCTAGGTATCTCCTAGAGTCCTAGACTCACGGTCTCAGTGTGTGACCATTAATATACTCAGATAGCCTCAGTGTACTCCCAGTGCGTCCATGGGCAGGAAGAGAGTGAGCCAATCAGACCTTGTGCAGTTGAGAGAAACTTTAGCTTCCCGTTAGCAAGAGGGTTTCACTAGCTGACCGAGGACACGTGGTGTTGTGCACCGGAGTGGTAAGAACTGATCACCCACTGCCGATGCTGGTCCCGTGTCGTTTTAGTTGTCGGGAGCACTCGTTCACTCAAGAGATCCTTTGCTACCCCGCTAAACAGTGACAGGCCTACACTGATCGGTCCAATGGCGACAATCGCCACCCTCAATCATCAACGGCAGTCAATCTCTCGCAGTCAACTCCGGTCAACTCCAATCAACTCCGGTCAACTCCAATCAACTCCAATCAAGTGGGTTCTGACGGAAACCTTGTTATACTGCAATAGCGCAGCACAGGTGACTAGGCCACGTGACTATTTCTGATGGACGCGCGGAACGTCTTGTCTGTGTGAATGCTCTCCGGGACTGGGCCTAGCCAGCGTCGCGTCTCCTCAAGGCGTTACCTTAGGTCTACGTGATATATTTACCGCCTAACTAATAACTCCTTGGGACACCCGTAACATTATTCAGACTGCTAAACGATCTATAATAATTTCAAATTCAATAATAGTCCCTTAACTTCATGAATCACATCATTATTAATTCGGTAAATTACATTTAATATCATATAGGCCTAGTTCCGCAGTCTCTCGCTACGAGCAGGCAGCGCTCCCTCCCCTCAGATGACCTTGAACGCTCAGTATCACTCATGGCGGGGCATTTGAAATTACTCTGAAATTTCTGGATATCACAATCGACCCCCCTAAAAAAAAGACAGCACTGTCCTCATGTGCTGAGAAAACATGCATACGACCCCCCTAACATTTTGTTCTAAGGACTGCACCTCACCCCTTTTGCTAAATGCAGCATTTGTCTTCTCTTCTCTCCTTTTCTCTCCCGCTAACACTCGACCCCCCTAAAAAAAGACAGCACTGCCCTCATGTGCTGAGAGAACAACTTAGAACCCACCTTCAACTCTGTACTATTCCACTCGCAGCTAGCAACTCCATTTCTTCCTAGCCCAACTCAATCCAACCAGAACATCACGCTCCCCTTTTGCCTGGCCCTTAACTAGAGAACCAATGTCAAAATTAATACCAGCCCAAAACAAACATGCTCTCCTTTGGCCTGGCCCTTGAACAAAGAGGAACCAGTGTCAAAAAAATACACAGTCCAAAACAAGCATGCTCTCCTTTTGCCTGGCCCTTGAACTAAGAGGAACCAGTGTCAAAAAATACACAGTCCAAAACAAGCATGCTCTCCTTTTGCCTGGCCCTTGAACTAAGAGGAACCAGTGTCAAAAAAAAATACTCAGTCCATCTCCAACATTCTCTCCTTTTGCCTGGCCCTTGAGCTAAGAGGAACCAGTGTCAAAACAATACTCAGTCCACGTCTCCGAACCTCATGCCGGCAGACCAACCCTCTGACAATGTACCAGTCCATCTTAGTGAGGCCCTGGACATTACAACCGTACTCTCAATCCCGCTCATTACAGCAACTCAATCCCGCTCATGACAGCAACCACTACTCAACGCACATCTCTGACCTAACCATCTCTCCAATCCCCTCTGATGACCTGCCCCTTCTCATTACCCTGCAACCTAAACTGTAATTTGTCGGCTTCGTCTTTCAGTTGCAGGCTCGATCGACCTCTCCGAACTACTTCTCTTCATCCTGCTCATCTGGAGTGGGGGCTCCTCGTCTTCCTCCTCAGATTCATCCATCGCTGGGTCTCCCGGATGCCTTAGGGTTGGAGCAGCCTTCAAGTTGCTCCGGTTTTCCACTCTCGCTTCCAGGTCTTCTCCCCAACTGGGCTCAATGCGATATAAACCGGGCCTTGGATTTAGGACCTCAACAATGTGCCATCTCGTATCAAACCAATGGTTTTGCAGCTTACACCGGCCTATTTTTACATTGTTCCTCAGCAAAACCTCCTGGCCCACTTCCCAGCTACTCTCGTGGGCTTTCTCTTCTCTTGTTCTTCTATTTATTTCCTTACGTCTCCGAACATTGATCTCCACTGCTTCCTGCAATCTTCGTTGCCGGTCTCTAATCACCATCACCCACTCATCTACCGGCTCTGGGTCTACTTCCGGCCTGAGGTCAAACGGCAGGTTTGGTTCTATCCCGTAAAACAACAGGAATGGGGAAAACCCTGTCGTGGCATGCGGAGTCGCGTTATATTGTGACACCACTGCCGGCAGATGCTCTGGCCACCTATTCTTTTCCTCTGCCTCGAGGGTGGCCAGCAGACCGTGCAGGGTTCGATTGAACCGTTCCACCATACCATTTCCCTGTGGGTGATATGCTGACGTCCTTATTTTCTTCACCCCAAAGGTGGCACAAGTTTGTCGGACCAAGGCACTGCCAAAATTCCTTCCCTGATCGGTCAACAGTCGCTCAGGTGCACCCACTGCCAGGAAGATTCGATTCACCAGGATCTTTGCAATCGTCGAGGCTTTCTGGTCTTTGGTGGGAAAGGCCCAAGTGTAACGACTGTATATGTCAACCATTATCAGGACATTCTCCAATCCTTGCCGCTTGTCCAGCAAGGTGAAATCTGCGGCCAGTGTCTCTAATGGTTTGGCAGCTTCAATCGTCCCTAAATGCAGTTGGGGTTTCGGCACTTCATCTTTTGCTACTCCACACCTCTCGCAGCTGGCTATGTAGTCTCGCACTGTTTCTCCCATGCCTGACCAGAACCCTCGCTCCTGCACCAGCGACAGGGTGCGATCTCGCCCCTGATGGCCAAACTCGTCGTGGCAGGCTCTAGTCAAAGCCTCCTGCAAGTTTGGAGTTAACACTGGCACCTCCCTCCATAGATTCTTCCCTTCGGGTCTTCTATGCCAGACAACATCTTCTCTTACGATCAGGGATTTCCTAGCTCGGTACATCTTGCGGAAATCATCATTTTGGAGCTCTACCTGTACCTCATCCTCTGGCAGCTCTCCCACCAACCATCTTCGCAGTTTTGTCATATAGTCCATGCCTTCTTGCTCCTTACGCAGCCCATCCATCGTCCACAGTTCCTTCCTTCCTGCCCCGTTCTCCTCTAGTACATGCATCGCTGTATACTCTTCTTCACTATCCTCCTCCTGTTCCGCCGGGATTCTAGATAGAGTATCCGCCACAATGTTGTTCTTCCCCGGCTTGTACTCTATAGTAAAGTTAAACTGCTCGAGATCCGCATTCCACCTACTTTCCACGGCACCTAGTTTTTGTTCCGCCTCTCTCAGCCCCGTGATCCACTCGTCTAGACTATGGTGAGGATACTTCTTGATCTCATCCACTAACCACATACGGCTTTGTTCCTCCTTGAGCCCCCGAGTGATTGCATCTCCCAACAGGGCCTTATCATATTTATGATCATGGTGGTTCAACTCATCGTTTAAATCGAGCATAGCATCGTAATATTCAAGAAGCGTTTCGTTGCTCCCTTGTTTCCGCGTCATCATCTTCCGAATGGCGTCGTACGTGGCCGTCTGCCCGCCGTATGGCTGCTTCAAATAACAAGTTAATTCATCTACGGTTTCCCAGTCTCTGCGTGCATTGTATACGCGATCTGCCGCAGGCCCCGCAAGATGCCTTATTACGAACTGGATTCGACGGACTTCGTCTCCGTCTAGCAGCTTGAGGGTTCGGTCAACCTCTCTTAACCACTTTCCTACCTCTATTCCTGGCCTACCGTCGAACTTGGACATGGTCAACCCGGCCCCGAGACTAGTTCCCTCTCTACTATTGTGTCTCCTCATCTCCCACATCGTCTCATCGTGCTGTATTTTATACTGTGTCTTTACCCTATCTAGTGCATCCCCCAACAGAGCTAGTTGTTGTTGGTGTTCCGTCTCTAACTGTTGCAATTGTGTGTGGTACTCCCCCCTTAACTGTTGTACATATACTCCATACTCCCCCCTGATTTGGTTCGCCCATGCCTGACATTCCCCATTGATCTTCCCTTCTAACTGTTCCAATCGTTCCTGGTACTCTCCCCGGATTTTCCCCTCTAGCTTCCCAATACGTTCCACGAACTCCTCTCTCAACCGCACCAACCCCGGGCTGTCTCTCCTTTTCTCCGAGTAACCCCGCACCGTCAACCACAACAAACCCATTCCCATGGCGAGCATGTGTAGAGTTGAGGTCACACTCTCTACCGTTTCCATCCACTCCATGATTACGCTCATTATCCCAACCACAGAACTATCAGTCACGAAATAAAAACAACCATGCTCTGCTACCATTTGTAACCGGTCGGAATTTGCTGGACTTTAATTTCTCACTTGACTTGGGGTTTATTAAAATTTAATAGATGGTAAAGGCAGTGGAAGCGCCCCTTTGAGAAAAATCCCGAACCAGCACAAGAACACTTAAATCTACTACACAAAATGAACTGTCCGTGACCCGTGGAAGGATAGCGTCTGTGACTGGGATGAATGAGACACACTGTAAAATTTAGACACTTATATTCCCTCCAACACTACAAACACAATCAAATAATGGTACACCAATATGCGCACCTCTTAACTTAAACTTTAAACACTACTCTGGGGAATAAAAGTTATACATGACATAGAAATTATTAGAAACACAGGCAACAATAAATTTGAAGTATTAAGAAATGTTGCTGCACACATGAACAGGCCTTAAGGGCTTTCACAAAATAATATCAGTCACTTAGGAAATGGTACTAAAAAATAAGAAATTAAATACTCCACAATGAATAGGCCTTAAGGGTCTTCAACAAAATAATATCAGTCACTGAGGAATGGTAATAAAATTTAAGAAATTAAATACTCTACAATGAATAGGCCTTAAGGGCACTCAACAAGATAATATCAGTCACTGAGGAAATGGTAATAAAATTTAAGAAATTAAATACTCTACAATGAATAGGCCTTAAGGGCACTCAACAAAATTATAGCACCCCAACAGATGCACACTTCCTAACCTAACTTAACCACTACTCTGGGGAACAAGGTTATACCTGAGATCAGAATTATGAAGAACAATCAGATGCATTAAAAGAATCAATCACAGTATCACTCTGGTTCCACTTAATGGCACAAACATTCAAAACAATATTATCAAAATTATTTAAGAAATATTAACTACACACGTCAAGATAATATCAGTCTGAGGAGTGGTGTTAACTACACCCGTAATAATGAAGATAAAATGTTCCTCTAGGTATCTCCTAGAGTCCTAGACTCACGGTCTCAGTGTGTGACCATTAATATACTCAGATAGCCTCAGTGTACTCCCAGTGCGTCCATGGGCAGGAAGAGAGTGAGCCAATCAGACCTTGTGCAGTTGAGAGAAACTTTAGCTTCCCGTTAGCAAGAGGGTTTCACTAGCTGACCGAGGACACGTGGTGTTGTGCACCGGAGTGGTAAGAACTGATCACCCACTGCCGATGCTGGTCCCGTGTCGTTTTAGTTGTCGGGAGCACTCGTTCACTCAAGAGATCCTTTGCTACCCCGCTAAACAGTGACAGGCCTACACTGATCGGTCCAATGGCGACAATCGCCACCCTCAATCATCAACGGCAGTCAATCTCTCGCAGTCAACTCCGGTCAACTCCAATCAACTCCAATCAAGTGGGTTTTGTTATACTGCAATAGCGCAGCACAGGTGACTAGGCCACGTGACTATTTCTGATGGACGCGCGGAACGTCTTGTCTGTGTGAATGCTCTCCGGGACTGGGCCTAGCCAGCGTCGCGTCTCCTCAAGGCGTTACCTTGGGCCTACGTGATATATTTTCCGCCTAACTAATAACTCCTTGGGACACCCGTAACATTATTCAGACTGCTAAACGATCTATAATAATTTCAAATTCAATAATAGTCCCTTAACTTCATGAATCGCATCATTATTAATTCGGTAAATTACATTTAATATCATATAGGCCTAGTTCCGCAGTCTCTCGCTAAGAGCAGGCAGCGCTCCCTCCCCTCAGATGACCTTGAACGCTCAGTATCACTCATGGCGGGGCATTTGAAATTACTCTGAAATTTCTGGATATCACATATATATATATAAAACAAAGAAGTATGTCTGTGTGTTTGTGTTTGTGTTTGTGTTTGTGTGTGTGTGTGTGTGTGTGTCCGCACGAGAATCTCGGAAACAACTTTACCAATCTGTAGTGATGATGGATGGTGTTATATGAAGTGATGATGGATGGTGTTATACGTAGTGATGATGGGTGGTGTTATATGTAGTGATGATGGATGGTGTTATATGTAGTGATGATGGATGGTGTTATATGTAGTGAAGATGGATGATGTTATATGTAGTGATGATGGGTGGTGTTATATGTAGTGATGATTAGACAATCTAACTATATAAAACAAAGAAGTTTGTCTGTGTGTCCGCACGAGAATCTCGGAAACTACTTTACCGATCTGTAGTGGTGATGGATAGTGTTATATGTAGTGATGATGGGTGGTGTTATATGTAGTGATGATGGTGGTGTTATATTTAGTGATGATGGAAGGTGTTATATGTAGTGATGATGGATGAAGTTATATGTAGTGATGATGGGTGGTGTTATATGTAGTAATGATTAGACAATAAAATAATATCAGTTTAATGCGAAAAAAATATACTTTGCTGTACCATTGGAGTGAAAAACATGGAGGAACTTGCATACACCGTTTATAAACTATTGATGGAAGAAGAATTTTTGGAGACTGAACAGTGAGACAATGTGGAGCCTCCCGGAGGGTGGCGTCCTTCCGTTGCCTAGCGGATGAGCCACCCGGAGGGCGGCAATTCTGCTAGTGTAAAATAAAATAAAATACCAACCAACCACCAAACACCCCCAGTCAAAGCCGCACAGAAATACTTACAATTCTTCAGAAGCAACCTAAACATACCCAACCTCACTGACAACCCCTCTCAATAAGAACAACCTAACTCAACAACTCCTCCCTAAACAAAAACTATCACTCCACAAGTCAACTTATTGATCCCAAAAGCCCACATACAGCACCTCTAGTGGCCAGAAATGGAACCACAGGCGAAGTGACGCCAACTGGAAACTAACTCCACAAAAAAATGCCGGTTGCTTGAGCGTTCCGGAGGGTTAAATGCCGGATACTTGAGGTTATACCGTACCAATATTAATAGAATATTATTTAAGAGCCAATGAGCTGCAAGGCGGCAGGGTATGTACCGTCAGCTAAAAAAAAGAACGACTATAGTGTACACTTGCAAGGTTAGTAGCGCTTGAACATAATGGTATGAGGCTAAGATGTAATTTAAACTTGTAGGGGTTTATTATTTACTTATACCAGGTTATTTTATTGAATTAATGCAAATACTACTTTCGATTGCTATTTTATTAAAAATTGTATTATAATATTCTTAAAAGTGGGTGTCGGAGTGGTGAAATATTACTGTGACCTACGGTAGAATAGGGCCTCGACTTCTACACCTTGTGTATCTGTAGGGGTTACGGCAGTTTCACTGATAACTTTTTCCGACAAATGTATGGAACAGCGCAAGGAAGTATTGAAGATGTGCTAACCTTAGATGGACGACTAGACAAGTATCGGACAGATCAATATATATCATAATTTTCCGAATCCTGTTTTTATAAACTATTTGATACTAAGTTACTTGATACCTTTAACATTATCACCTAACTTACTGTAGTATCAAATAGTTAATAAAACAGGTTCATAAATTGGTAATATTGCAGTAAACAGCAACCACAAAATTCCGGAAATTCACTACACTCAGTCGATAGAACTATTTTTTTCTATGACAATTTTCTCATATTACACTAGGTTAGGTTAAGTTACGTTAGGTTGTGTTAGGTAACACATTTTTTTTATCAGATTCTTTGGTTACTGTAATCTGTAATTTTACCCATAAGGAATGATAAAAAAAAACCTCAATGACATTATTCCATTCATTTTAGGGTCTATCGCTGCCCCCTCAACCTCACCACAGGACCTTGACACCCTATAAGATAGGATCCAGTTAGATTTTGGGATTTCTTTATTATGTCTTATCAGAACATTGGTCCACAAACATTTATATGTAACTGCACAGAAAGAATTAATATAATACATAAATTTTGTGAACAAGCACGTTAGAAAAACTAACCAGTGTGACAGTAAAGTGTTTCTCCCCAGGAATTGTCCGGGACGTCACCGGCAGCTACGCCGTCAGCATGTGGGTGTTGGCTGGGCTGGCCGGTTGCTCCTTCTTGCCCTGGATCTTCATGCCGGCCGCCGTCCGTTATGACCACAAGAAACCCATAACACAACTCTCATAACCCATCTTTAATGTGTCACCACAACCAGTTTCGAACACTGCAAAACACTCTTCCTTTATAAGAATAATATTGGATGGTGTCCTGTTGCTTGCACTGGTTAGGTAAAAGAGTTATCAGTGGTAGGGATTATTCTGAAACACTACTTAGTGTTTTCTGTTTTATTACAAACACACACTTATATTTCTTTATACAACGTAATAGATTATTAAGTTGATGATTATAGTCTTAATTTCCCAGTAATTTGGACTGGCTAACAAAGTAAGTGCTAAAATGTTTGTCTATCAGACCAAAGCATCCAAGCCAGTAGAATAACATAGACATAGTACGTAGGTCCATTACGACAGATCGACAGCACTGCCAAAATGATAAGTTGCAGCAACTATTGCTGCAGGTTCCAGAAAATTTGAAAAAAAAGTAGCTATAACGCAGGAGGTGGGCGCCTCGAACTGGTTAACTACGTTACCGATAAGGGCAAATGGTTTCCGTCTTAATAAACAAGAATTTACAGATGCCATTGGTCTAAGGTACGGTCGGCCAGTAGAAGGTTTGCCCTCCCAATGCGTGTGTGGCTCTTTTTACTATGATGGCGATCACGCCATGGTGTGCAAGAAGGGGGGGCTTCATATGCATGAGGCATGACGAGGTAAGGAATCTCACAGCAAATATGTTGAAGGAAATCTGCCGGGACGTCATGGTAGAACCGACCCTCCTTCCATTGGATGGCGAGATCTTCCAACACAGGACCTCAAACACATCTAACGAAGCCCGTGTGGACGTCAGTGCTCGAGGATTCTGGACGCGGGGACAGTGAGCTTTCTTTGACATCAGGATTTTTGATCCCATGGCTGCATGTCACCGTAACCTAGCTCTCGATGCTGCACATAGGAGGAACGAGAACGACAAGAGAATGGCATATGGGGAGAGAATTCAAAACGTTGATCAAGGCAGCTTCACTCCTCTTGTGTTCACAACCTCTGGTGGGATGGGCCCAAGTGCAAGATGTTTCTACGCCAGACTCGCGGAGTTGATCTCCGAACAGAAGCAGCAGCCCAGAAGTTATGTTACAGCCCGGATGAGATGTCGACTGTCTTTCTCTCTCCTTCGGTCGGCTTTGCTCTGCCTCAGGGGAACGAGAGCTTCTGCCCCAACTCCGACAACTGCTGCAGATATTGACTATGAGGCTACTGTCACTGAATGCCGCATAGATCTGTGGCTCAACTAATTTAACACAGATAGGATAGCTTCTTATGTATTAGGAAATTTAATATTAAGGTAATTAAATGGTGGCAAAGGTGTGGCTATTGGGGGAGGCTGGAGGCCACGTATTAAAAAAAAAAAAAAAAAAGTAGTAACCCACACAAGATGACCCACCCTACGGTAACTAAGGTGACATTAAGACCTGACTCAACAGAGATCACGGTCAGGAAGGGAAGAGTTCTCGCCACCAGCCGGGGTTATGACCTTGTTAATTCAAGGAACTACTATCCAACCAGTACTCCTGCTCAGGGGCCATGCTAATCTTCTCTGTATCGTTCCAATTTTAGTATATGTACTGCCGAAGCAAGTACAGCCTTTCGCAACGCCTTCTTCAACAACATCTGCCACTGCCTGGCCTCACCTGGCTGCAACACAGCAGTCCCGGCCGTCTACTGGGCCTCCTCCCCTTCTGTACTCTGACGCTGTCAGCCTTGCTCCCCACCGGTGCCCCCCACAACCCCCCCCTCCAGTAACATGACACATATCATATCCCTCTTCCAAGAATTTACCAACCGCATTGAAAGACTCTTCACTACACTCTGTCCATCTCCGACCTACTCTTGCCCTCTGTTGCCACCCAGTCACTCCTCTCTTCTGGTTTGACACAAGCTGGTAGTCCCCCTGTGAGCCCCCCCCCTGCTCACGGCCTACTCCACCGGCGGCGGCCTTCACTACTGGTGTAGCACCTACCGGGCCTGCCCTGGTGTGTCCTGCTGCCCCCAAGCGAAGTCCTGCCTCATCTACACGACACGTGGTGCCTCACTCTGTCTGTATGTATATTATGTATGTTGTATGTATACCTTGTATGTACGCTACTTATATACATTACTTCTCTAGTCAGTAGCATGTGGCAATGCCCCTATTTCATGTCACCATACGCTTAGATAATGTGCCTGGCGACATCTGGAAACTGCTAATGTACTGTGGGGTACGAGATGTTGGTTCACACTCAGGATGGGATGGAGAAAGGAAACTCACAATGTGCTCTCTGTATACATATTGTATTGGATGTACAGTGCAGCTTGGTGCTGGGAAGTGGCAGCGTGGTTACAAGCGTGGTTACAAGCGTGGTGTAGAGAGAGCTGGTTGGTGAGGATGCTCAGAGGAGGACCAGCTTGTGGGTCGCCATGCTCGCCGGCGGGAGCGAGGGCCGCCAGGCAGGAGCGGAGGAGGTGGTGTTACTTGATGACTGGCTGTAGGTAGAAAGAGAGAGGTAGGTCACCACGAGGTCAGATTTTATATAGCGGAGGTAGGCGTGGCTTAATAGTTGACCTCAGCCATGTAAGGCGGCGCTGGTTGACCTAGACCACGAGGCATACACTGGGGAATTCGCGGGGTCGGCTACTCAGCGACAAGTGTTTGTAGGGGAGGAATCCACTACCGTACCACTTACCACATGTCGCCTGAGAGGTCAGAGAGAGGTCAGTTGACCTACATAGGAGTGTAAGGGCACCCTTGTATAATTCCGTTGAATACAACCTACAGAACTCTACAGGTGTTTATGTTCGCTCCTGTAGTTCGAACCAAGTACCCCGAACATCTCCACTGTCCTCCACCCACCGCAAGCCGCACCCGCTCCTGTGTCTGTCCTGTCTCCACCAGGGCTACCTGCTGGACCTGAGGACACCACCCCCGGCTACCCGTACCCCACCGGCATGTCGACGCACACGCCCTCACAATCACACTAAAAGGTATGACCCTCAACTTGTCAATGCCTATGTGCCTCCCTCCACCCCTACTGTATCTGTTCCACCACACCATATCACCTCTCCCCCCCTCCCCCCATTGTACTTCGCCAGTCCTAGTACAATGGCAACCCTGAGCCTGGTCGCACTGTTTCTAAACTTTGTGGTCAACCGACTCTCACACCCTCTCTCACTACATCTTCACTTGCCCTATGACCTACTCCTGCAGGTCCCCACCTGTTACCAACACCTCTTCCCTCCCTGACCAGATATCCCTCCACACAGTGGCAGGCCTGGCACTTGACATTATTAGGGACCTGCCACACTTTGCCATAAACAGATAAATTGTACCGGGAATTTTCCCCCCACACACTCATCATTCTGTCACTTTATGTAATTTGCTGACAAATCCTTCAGGCTTTTGGGCCATTAATGCATGAGTCATAAAGGCAAGCATGAACTCCGCATGCTTCCCAGATGTGCGCTGTAAACGCTTCTGCGCTTCACCTTGCATAGGATGTAAGAGGGTGCCCAATAAACTAGCTCCCTCGTGGGCAATCCAATCCAATCCAGCGCTCCTGACAATTGACCAAACAAGCCGGTCTAGACACACCCACATTAATGTTCATTAAGAGAGGACATCTACCGGCCTGAGACATTCAATATAAGGGGCCTCCAGCTTCTTCCGTTAATCAAAACAGTGAGGGGCCAGCAACACTCGCTCCCCAGTCCCCCTCGTCGTCCCACCAGCTGCATTGAAGAATGCCGACAATAAGTGCAATTAGGTCTCAGCCCAGTCCATCGACGGTGTGCTATCTACTCATTGTGTCAAATTAAGTGCTGGTTGTGTAGAGGATAGTAATGCGGTGATCCTGAACCTTCTCTATGATTGACATGTGGCAATGCCCATTTACTTGTTAGGTAATATGAATATACCTAATCTACTATATATTGTGTATATATTGAACTAGTAAAATAAAGCTGTAACATGCAATGGTGTTTTATATAATACACTTATACTGAGCATGTTAATATATAATACTATCTTTACACCCTCGAGCCACGCTACCAACTTTCCTCATACTACAACCCTACGACTATAAATTCTTACTTTACACACCATTAGGAGGAGTTAGGAGAGGGCGGGCTGAACGCCTTGCTGTGGGTTAGCTAAGCTAATGGTGTGTTAGGGTTGTGTCATGGATTAGTTATTGTCTGTCGAAACAGGCACTTGACATCCTACCCTATCCCATATATGGGTAAACATTTTGAGGGCCTTATTTAATATTCTGCCGACCCTACTGGCGGATGCTGGTCTAGGGAGGTTGTCTATTGCCTGGCCGTATAGATCGGGGGTGGTAATAACCTTATGAGATTTGGTAACTTTTTGGGAACCATGTATGGTTGTTGTCGTAATCTGGTGTTCTTGCTCTGATCGTTCTATCTTTTGCCAGACTCTGCTGGCCAGGGTGTGCAGCTGCTGGTTGATGGGTTTTATTCTCAGGTCTCTATGCATCTCGGCTGTAGTTCTAGTGAAGGGGTATCTTTCACCTGTGACGAATCTAAGGGCTTCATTTTGGACCACCTGTAATTTTAATATTTGAGTGGTGCTCAAAGTATGAGGAGGTGCTGCTGGATAAGTTAATATCGGTATGATAAATGATGTCACCAGGCGGAGTTTTATTTGTTCAGGAAGCGCTTTAAAGCGGTATAGTTTTCTCAGCTCTCTTCTTGCCTTTTCCTTCCTGGTGTGGACATGATGGGAGTAACCTGTCGTGGATATATGCAGGCCCAGGAGGGTGCTTCTGCTTTTGTATTCTATCTGGGCTTTATTGGTTACTAATGGATGGGTTTTCCTTCTGCATAAGGGTATCACTGTGAATTTCGGGAGACTGGTTTGGATTTTCCATTGCTTTTCGATATTTCGATTATTATTTACCCTTTCTAATTCCCGTCTGGTGTTGTCGACCTGTAACGCTCGCGATTTTCCTTGATGTGTTGTTATTTGAGTGATGTCATCTGCATACATAATATCTTCGTTACCTATTCTAGTGGGAGGCGGGGTGTCACTTGAGGGACTCCGCTCATGAGTGGGAAGGTCTCTCCTGTGTGTTGTCCTACCCTCAGTCTGGCATTTCTGCCGTCAAGAAAGTTGCAAAGCAGCTTTTCAATGTTAGTGGGAAGTCCGAGTTGGACAATCTTATATTTTAGACCGTCATGCCAGACTTTGTCAAATGCCTTCGCTACATCCCAGAGAGTTAGATTACATTGTCTACCACTCGCTGCGGCTCTGGCTATGTTTTCACGTGCCAGGGCTGTCGCTGTTGTAATGGACTTCCCTTTCCTGAACCCAAATTGTCCTCAGTTGACTCTGTTGGTTGCTCCCAGGTGATTTCTCAGACGGTTATTGATGATATTTTCTAGGATTTTTCCAGTTATTTCGAGGAGGGAGATCAGTCTGTAGTTTAGTGGGACGGCGGGGTTCTTTCCTTGTTTTGGTTTTAGGGTAATAATGACCTCTTTGAATTTAGTTGGGAAGTAACCCGAGGCCAGGCAAGCGTTCATTGTGGTTCTCAGTCTCTCCATGGCCGGGTTGTTTATGTGGCTGAGGATCTCATTGGTGATGCCTGAATAGCCAGGGGCTTTATTTTTGGTATTGGAGATGGCTGTGCTGAGTTCTTCCGAGGTGATTGGTTTGGACAGTGGGCTGTCCACTCTCAGATCCTCCCATATGATTTCAGGGGAAGGCTGAGTGCCGGTGTATCTGGCCCCGGAGTTCATCAAGGACGAGCTCCTAGTGGGTACCATCAAATCCCCTGTTCTCTTCATTGATTCGGAAGATGTTCCTCCATATGTCCCTGAAGATGGGTTCTTTGTCTTTGTCGTCATATATTTTACTTCCTGCTTGGTCAGTTGATCATATATCATGACTCGTTACGGCTGCAGCCTTTCTGTCTCTTAACTCGACACCCGAATTCTCTTGGATCGTTGTATGTATGTGAGAGTTGTTCAACTATTTCGGGGGGAGGGGGCTGGTACAGCGGGTGGGTGAGTGGGCGGGTGTCCACTTGCCCTAAAGCCCCTCACAACAAGGGCTTAGGACTGAATGTCACGTGTTTCCCTTGTTTCCTGGCTTCTTTAAACTGGTCCATTTTCTGTAGACGGGCTTTATTCGTACCTGGAAAGAGGTCCTCGTTGACGAAGATAGGGGTGCCTTTCAGCTTACTGCGTTGATAAAACACTTTGTCACGGTCAGAGGGGGATGAGAATTTTTTATGATGTCGCGGGGGCGGGAGGGGTTGGGTTTCTCAACGCGTTGAACACGGTCAAACTTGTCTTCAGGAGTTTAAAACGTTCATTCAGCAGGCGTGAAATTTTGCTCTGGGATGACTCCCAGTTTTCGTGGGCATCTTCAAACTACTTTCCTTGACCTTGAAAACAAAAAAATCAACCAAAATATAGTTGTTCTATGATGCTTAGGGGCTGAAATATAAAACTTTATGTATTCGGCGGCCATCTTGAACGCCATCTTGAATATCTCATTTTCCCCAAGGGTGACAAAGTGGCACCCGGCAGATTTAGATTCAGCACCCTCAAATTATGTACAATTAGTAAAAAAAAACATTGTCTGGAGTTTGGCTGCCGGACGAGAAGCATAATGCATAGTCTAATGGTAGACCCTGCTGCCATATGGCATCACAAAAATTGTGACCAAGTCCCAGGTTGCTGATCTGACTTTCTGCCACATTTACACACAATTGCAGGATCTTTATTGTTTCTCTTACTTTGACAACACAACATACATTCAGTACATCGTTTCTCACTATTGATCATTTTTTATATGGGCCTCTATTATTATTGTTTTTTTATTATTAATATAATTATTATTATTATTATTATTATTATTATTATTATTATTATTATTATTATTATCGTTGTTATCGTTATTATTATTATTATTATTATTATTATTATTATTATTATTATTATTATTATTATTATTAATATTATTATTATTATTAATAATAATATTATCATTATTATTATTATTATTATTATTATTATTATTGTTATTATTGTTGTTATTGTTTTATTATTATTATTATTATTATTATTATTATTATTATCATATCATCACATATCATCAGCCGCCCCATCATCATCATCATCTCCCTCATCATTATTATCATTATTATTATTATTATTATTTATATTATATTATTATATTTGTTATATTATTGTATTTATTTATATTATTATTATTATTATTATTATATTTTTATTAATGTTATTATTTTATTATTATTATTATTATTATTATTATTATTATTATTATTATTATTGTTATTGTTATTATTTTATTATTATTATCATTATTATTATTATTATTATTATTATTATTATTATTATTATTATTATTATTATTATTATTATTATTATTATTATTATTATTATTATTATTATTATTATTATTATCTCCTTCAGGCCCTCATGTGTGTCATTGACCTATGCCGTAGTGGGCTAATCCCGGGAAAAAAACACTTTAATGGAGGACAGAGTTTGTCGTAATATATGTTGTTCCTCAAGGATTCTTTTATGCCACCTTAAAATGTAATGGCAAACATAAAATAAAAAAACAGCTGAATTGTACCTGTGATAATATTCAATCAGGTTTTGATGGTCTAAAATCCTACTCAGAAAATATAAGAAAATATATAGATGATCTTAGCTTGTGACGGTGGAACATTCTGGAGCCGTATAGGGCCGACGTTGTTTAGATCATCATAACTTCAGACGCTCAATTGGTGCTCATTCTTCTAATACATCATTAAATACACAAAAGATATAAACCTAAGTAGACGCAATATCAGTTGATAGAAGGTACTTGGATATCAAATAGGCAGGGAGGCAGTTGATACGTCCTGTCTTCATGAAAGTTAAAGTCGGCCTATCCTGCTCAAGTTTAGGATGCTGGTCTCCCCTTGGAGTTCGTGCTGGTCTGCTGCACATGGCAAGTCTTGCGTAGATCTAAGCGTTGCCACGTGGCCATTATTGGTGTGAAATATCTAAGGCCTAAAAATGCTTTATCTCCTAAACAATAAATAATAATTATTTATATTTGGTAAACTTATTATTTTGCTACAACGTAGTTTCTTATTAAATTTGGTAATTAAACAATTCTTAATTAAGGAGATAAAGTTCTCACATCCTGCCGAAAATAAGTTTCCTTTCATACTAGCGATTCGGGCGGTACATTGAAAAGCACCATAATGAGGTAAAATCTCATATAAATAGGTAAAGTAAGAATCTATAGTAGTAGGGTTGTAGCATGAGGAAAGTTGGTAGCGTGACTCGAGGGTGTAAAGATAGTATTATATATTAACATGCTCAGTATAAGTGTATTGTAGTGGACGTCTCCCCTACAACTGCGTAGCTGCATCCCACCTGCTACTTCTTCCCTTGCAACCAAACTAGCGGCCCAGGGGGGGGGGGGGGCGTCACCAGATGCCACCGTATCCTAGCAACTGAGTCAAAAGACCGGCTACTTCCTGGGTTTTCCCTACATGACTCACGGCTGACTCACGGCTGCTGTGTATATAAGCTCTGTCTCTCCATTGAGATTTATTCTGGCCACTCTACTTGAACACGCAACACCTCCTCCTCCGCCGCTGCCTGGCGGCCCTCGCTTCTCCTCCGCCTGCCTGGCGGTCCTCGCTCCCGCCAGCGAGCATGGCGACCCACCAGCTGTCCTTCTCTGAGCTTCCTCACCAACCAGCTCTCATTCTGCTCTCGGTTCCTGAACACGCAACACCTCCTCCAAGCAAGCTCCTGCTGTCCCGTTCTCATTCAACCAGGAGGCCAGCAACAGGCAACATCTTCTCTTACGAACCTCCTGCACATCTAACCCCTTCAACACGCTACTCACCTAACGTGTCTACTGAGCAGCTCCTCACCACATGGCACCTCCAGCACCAGACTGTCTATCATATAACTTATATTATATAAGAAAACCACCTTAGAGTTTCCATCCATCCTGAGTGCTAGACAACATTATATCACGAAACCCTGCAGTATTATATAAAACACCAATGTGTGTTACAGCTTTATTTTACTAGTTCAACGGGGGGCTGGTAATTGGGGGCTCGTACACAATATATAGTAGATTAGGTATATTTATATTACCTAACAAGTAAATGGGCATTTCCACATGTCAATCGTTGGGAAGGTTCAGGATCACCGCATTACTATCCTCTACACAACCAGCACTTAATTTGACACAATGAGTAGATAGCACACCGTCGATGGACTGGGCTGAGACCAAATTGCACTTATTGTCTGCATTCTTCAATGCAGCTGGTTAACGGAAGAAGCTGTAGGCCCCTTATATTGAATGTCTCAGGCCGGCAGATGTCCTCTCTTAATTAACATTAATGTGGGTGTGTCTAGACCGGCTTGTTTGGTCAGTTGTCAGGAGTACTGGATTGGATTGGATTGCCCACGAGGGAGCTAGTTTATTGGGCACCCTCTTACATCCTATGCAAGGTGAAGCACAGAAGCGTTTACAGCGCACATCTGAGAAGCATGCGGAGTTCATGCTTGCCTTTATGACTCATGCATTAATGGCCCAAAAGCCTGAAGGATTTGTCAGCAAGTTACATAAAGTGACAGAATGATGAGTGTGTGGGTGGAAAATTCCCTGTACAATTTATCTGTTTATGGCAAAGTGTGGCAGGTCCCTAATAATGTCAAGTGCCAGGCCTGTCACTATGAGGAGGGATATCTGGTCAGGGAGGGAAGAGGTGTTGGTAACGGCTGGGGACCTGCAGGAGTAGGTCATAGGGCAAGTGAGAGAGGGTGTGAGAGTCGGTTGACCACAAAGTTTAGAAACAGTACGACCAGGCTCAGGGTTGCCATTGTACTAGGCGTGGCGAAGTACAATGGGGGGGAGGAGGTGATATGGTGTGGTGGAACCGGTACAGTAGGGGTGGAGGGAGGCACATAGGCATTGACAATATTGAGGGTCATACCTTTTAGTGTGATTGTGAGGGCGTGTGCGTCGACATGCCGGTGGGGTACGGGTAGCCGGGGGTGGTGTCCTCAGGTCGAGTAGGTAGCCCTGGTGGAGACAGGACAGACACAGGAGCGGGTGCAGCTTGCGGTGGGTGGAGGACAGTGGAGATGTTCGGGGTACTTGGTTCGAGCTACAGGAGCGAACATAAACACCTGTAGAGTTCTGTAGGTTCTATTCAACGGAATTATACAAGGGTGCGCTTACAAGCACAGGTAGTCCCTACACTCCTATGTGGGTCAACTGACCTTTATCTGACTTCTCAGGCGACATGTGGTAAGTGGTACATTTGCAGCTTCCAGATGTCGCCAGGCTCATTATCTAATCGTGTGGTGACATGAAACAGGGGCATTGCCACACGCTACTGACTAGAGAAGTAATGTATATAAGTAGGGTACATACAAGGTATACATACAACATACATAATATACATACACCTCCCTCCCCCCTATACGCTCATAGCAAATTCTTGAGCGGACCTTTTCCTGTGGATCCGTTTTGAGCGTCGAGGGGCTTGATCACTAGGGGGGATATGGGACTCAGCACTGGTGATGGGGTCAGGTGAAGGTGTTACGGGGTGGAGAAAACGGCGGTTCCTCTACCACACACGACCGCTGGGTAACCGCACCTGGTAGTCCCGTGACCTACCGAGACCTATGACTACGCCCACTTTGTCCCAACGTAGGGAGGTCAGGTCCTGGACACGGACTTGGGTGCCGACACTCAACCTGGGAAGAGGACGGGTGTGGTCGTTGTGGCGGGTGACGGCGTCTTGAATACGTTCGGCGGCTTGGTGATCACAATCCTCTGTCTTGGCCTGCCACTCCTTGGAGAAGGACTGAGGGTGAGCAGGGACACAAGAACGAAGGGGACGTCCATACAAGACCTGGGCAGGGGAGCGTCCGGTGTAATGGGTGTGTTGCGGAGCTCAAGGAGACCCAGGTCGAAGGCCTCGCAGTCAATATTCCCAGAAGGGGCCAATTTGAGGATGAGGTGCTTCAGGGATTTGACAGTAGCCTCAGTGTGGCCGTTGGACTGCGGGTAATGGGGCGATGACAACACATGCCGGACTCCCCATCGGTCGAGGAACGCAGCAAAGTCCCGATTGTGAACTGGGGCTCTCTGTCGGTTCGCAGGCGCACAGGAACGCCCACGTAACGGAAGTAGTGGCGGAACTTGCAGATGGTGGCGGCAGATGTCGTATCATTACCGCACTTGATGACAACCGGCCAACCAGAGAGACAGTCGACGATAACCAGGAAGTACTCTCCCAACACACAGAAGCAGTCGGCCGACACAGACTCAAAGGGGCCGGTGGGGTTGTCGTCACTCGTGAAGGGTTCCTGCTGCTGGCTGGGTTGTAGAACTTGGCAGGGCTTACACGCATGGAAAGTATTGGAGATGTCGGGGTCGATGCCAGGCCGGAACACAGTCTGTCTTGCACGCCGTTTGGTGGCCTCGGCTCCACGGTGACTGTCGTGGAGGAAAGCCAAGGCGTGGGGACGTGAAGCATCAGGGACAACTACCGAAGGAGAGGTGTCACTGGCCAGAGGTAGGGGTAGGGCGACAGCAGGGGGGATGGCCCAATTCAGCGCCGCCAATTCAGCGCCGCCAATTCAGCGCCGCCAATTCAGCGCCGCCGTTTCAGTGCCAGCCCATTTCAGCGCCAGACTATTCAGCGCCGAGACCTTTCAGCGCCTGTGCGTTCCGTTCAACTCAGAAGCTATCTGTCTTTCATTAACGTGGTATAACACTGTATACTACACTTGATTTATATTATGTTGTATTCAACTTATTAATAGGTTAGGTTAGGTTAGGTTAGGTTAGGTTAGGGTAGGTTAGGTTAGGTTAGGTTAGGTTAGGTTAGGTTATTGATTTGGTGGCGCTGAAACGGTGGCGCTGAAACGGTGGCGCTGAATAGTCTGGCGCTGAAATGGGCTGGCGCTGAAACGGCGGTGCTGAAACATCGGCGCTGGAATGGCGGCGCTGAATCGTACCCTACCCGACAGCAGGGTAGTTGCTGCTCCCTTCGTGCACCCTGTTGACGTATTTTACTATTTTACCTCGAGAATCGGTGTTGGGAAGTCCTGGGAGATGATGGCCAACTCTTGGCAATGTCTGTAGGACAGCGAAGGAGTCGGGACACCATTATGCACGTCAATCCAGGCTTGACACGACCTGTTACCAAAAGTGACATGTGCATAGAGTAAACCTAAGGCTGGGGCCATCTGTGAACCATCTGCCATGACACGGAGGTCCTTGGGAGGCGGTCCTAGATCACTTAGAGTGAGCCCCACGCATTGCAAATGCTGGGGTCCGATGACCGTAGCCTCAGCACCGGTGTCAGGCAGCATCTCGAGACAGGATGACACACTGCCGTAGGTCACGATGACGCTGATGTGCTGGGGATCTTTTGTTCTGGGACGCGAGGAGGAGTACACCCTTCTAATATGGGTTGGGCTTTGTCCAGGGTCGCCATGCCTCTGATTTGGCGACTGTGGGCGGCCCTCACTGGTGGAAGGGCACTGCTGCTTCCGCCGATGCTGTCCCTTGGGTTTGTTGGTCGGGCAACACTTGTCGTAGTGTCCCAGACAACCACACACATTGCACTGGACGCATTTGGCTGGGCACCGTACTGTAAGTGACCAGTGGCCCTTGCTGTCACAGCTGGACACACCTGTGTTTCGTGCTGCCTACCACAGCTGTTGCAGAGGGAGCCGGGTGTGGGCGGGATGGGCGTAGGCGTTGGGGTAAACTTCTTGTCTTTCTTGTATTGGGACATAGCCCGTACAGCTGTAGGGGGAGCTCAGATGGCAGAGGTGGCACACCTGGCAGCCTCATAGGAGCGACATACTGTCAATACATCCTTGAGAGAAGAGAAAGAGTCGAGGGATGTGAGGCGTTGGACAAGCTCCTCGTCCTTAACACCCATCAGGATCACTTGCTTCAACTGGGTCTCCTCGCACTACTGGTGATTACCGGGACATATGTCAATCTCTTCCGAGGCTCTCTTGAGTCGTACATAGAAATCGTCAAAAGTCTCGCCCTCCATCTGTCTACAGCTAAACACTTCCCTCCTGCGGATAGCTTCATTCCGCTGACCTTTGATGTGCCATTCTAGAACATCCAGTACCTCCTCTACAGACAACAAAGACGTCGGGGGCACTTGCAATGTATGTTCCAACACATGCTGCATTCCCAATACAGGCACATACGTAGCTGAATGAGTTGTTTAGGCTGTGGCAAGCTCTGGAGATCCACCATTGAAGCATAATCAGTCCACCGTCGCCGCCACTCACGAAAAGTCTGGAAAGTCTCATCAGGCTTCAAGGTGGGTGGGGGTTGGACAACCACTTTGGCAGAGGGCGTTGACGAGGTATCTGAGCCAGTCGGTACCGGAGCAGAGGAAGAGCCAAGGGCTTGATTAGCAGTGACGCTAGATATGAAAGCGGCAAACCGTTCGCTATCTTCCAATCTCCTTTGGTGGTATCTGATTGATTCGACTTGTCTCCTCTCTTCATCCTCAGCACGTCTTCTCGCTTCGTCCTCACGCCTTTCCTCCCTCATAAGCTTCATCAGGGCAATTATCTCTGAAGACAAGGCTGAGGGTCGAGGGGTGTGGCTGGGAGATGTGTTGGGAGAGGGTGGGGCATCACGCTCTGACTAGTCATCCATCTCTGTAGAGCTGTCATCCGTGTGATTCATCCGGGCGCTAGGGACACCCCTGCGTGAGGCCCGGGGCATAATTACTTTATCTTTATATTGTATCTCAAATCAGTGTTGACCGGTCAGCCCGTCGTATCAACCAGATCTGAGAAAAAAAATTAATTGCATTTATATATATATATATATATATATATATATATATATATATATATATATATATATATATATATATATATATATATATATATATGTAACCGGTCGGAAATTTACTGGACTTTAATTTCTCACTTGACTTGGGGTTTATTAATTATTAGATGGAAATTGCAGTGGAAGCGCACCTTTGAGAAAAATCCCGAACCAGCACAAGAACACTTAAATTTACTAACAAAATGAATTCTCCGTGACCCGTGGAAGGATAGCGTCTGTGACTGGGATGAATGAGACACACTGTAAAATTTAGACACTTATATTCCCTCCAACACTACAGACACCAACATATGCGCACCTGTTAACCTGAACTTAAAACACTACTCCGGGGAATAAAAGTTATACATGATATTGAAATTATTAGAAACTCCGACACTGCCTCATTAGACAACAATAAATTCAAAGTATCAAGAAGTGTTGCTTGCACACATGAAACAGGCCTTAAGGGTTTTCACCAAATAATATCCACCACTGTGAAAGTGGTATAAAAATAAGAAATTATTAATTCCACCATGAATAGGCCTAAAGGGCACTCAATATAATTATGTTACACCAACAGATGCAGGCCTTAAGGGTTGTTAACAAATAATATCAGTCACTGAGAAAATGGTATTAAAAAAATAAGAAATTAATAACTCTACAATGAATAGGCCTTCAGGGCACTCCACAAAATTGTATTACCCAACAGATTTACACCTCCTAACCTAACTTAAACACTACTCTGGGTAACAAAGATTATACCTGAAATTGAAATTATAAAAACATATTAAATGCATTAAAGGAACTAAATCAAAGTATCACTTACAACGGAGGAGGAACCTCATCTGAAAAACAGTTCCCTCATTCTCTGGCATCAATTAGTGACACAACATTAAAAAACAATACTATCAAAATTATTTAAGAAATATTAACTACACACAGCAAGACAACATCAGTAACTGAAAAAATAGTATCAACTACACACAAAAATATTATCACTATTATTAAGAAGTTACTGAGTCCACCAATACCCGTGAACCATGCTTCCTAACCTAACACATAGATTCCACCTGCACTCCGTAGTTTTTTAAGGCATAACCAACAGGCACCCGTAGTTTAAGGCCCAAACCAGCCTTTTTCAACCTTGGAAATGTACCTCTAAGTTCCACCGGACTCTTGGTCCCAGTGTGTGACCCTGTATCACTCAGCTGGCTTCACTTTACCCCCAGTACATCAATGAAACGGAAGGGAGTGAGCCAATGAGACCTTGTACAGTTGAGAGAAGCTTTAGCTTCCCGTTAGTAAAAGGTTTTCACTAAGCTGCTTGAAGATTTGTGGTATTGTGAGCCGAGGTAGAGGAGAGCTGATGACCCCAAACGATCATCACGTCGTTAGTTCGGCACCTAGACAGCTGGGTTCACTCCAACTCTCACCATACTCAACAGGTGGCTCAAACCCAGGTCAGTGGACGGTCATACAGCTCGCTTCACCACTCATGTCTCATACCGCCAGTGGACGTTATCATACCGAGTGGGGTCTACAGAACCCTGAAAAACCCGAGCTGTTAGCTATTGTCTCACATCACCGTTTGTTCCTACCGCCCTATCTAGCTTTGTCTGAGATTGAATAAAACTTACTTGTTAATACTGATGTTAAATAAACGAAGGAACCAGGTCACGCGATCCGTCTCTCCTTGGTATAGCACAGAGGTGGTCCTTGACCTCTCTCACAACTCCCCAGCCACGATTGCTCACTGGTTCACGTTTTTGAGGAGTGACTTATTTACCAGACGATAAACAGCTTAATTAGGATGTAAGCAACATTTTCAGACTGGGAAACGATCTATAATTATTTTTAATTTAATAACCGATATTTAATTTCATAATTCGCCTCCATATTACTTCGGTAAATTACATTTAATATCGTATAGGCCTAGTTCCACAACCTCTCGCTACGTGCGGGGAGCGCGGTCTTCCCTCAGACGACCTTGAACTCAGCATCGCCAATGGCGCGGCGTTTGAAATTACACTGAAATTTCTGAATATTACATATATATATATATATATATATATATATATATATATATATATATATATATATATATATATATATATATATATATATATATATAATCATATCTTCAGTGAGTACTCACCTGAAGATGTGAATTACACTAAAGCGCTTTGGGAACCCTGTGTTTCTTTCTTCTGTGGTTATCAGCATATACCTAGATCACACACTTACAGTGATTTATATATATATATATATATATATATATATATATATATATATATATATATATATATATATATATATATTATATATATATATATATATATATATATATATATATATATATAAATATATATATATATATATATATATATATATATATATATATATATATATACAAAGAAATGACTGCAGATAGTGTGTTAGCTTATGAGTTAGTGAGTGTGCGCAGGAGGCGGGAGGTGTGCACAGGGTTGCCAGATGGCCGTTCCCGCGCCAAATTTCTAATTAGGCAGTAAAACTTCGCCTGGCCATGAAAAAATGGATGGTCACGGCCAAACTATTTGGCTGAATTTTGTAAAACACGTATTAATTCCTCATCTAGTGGATTTTGAAGAAAATCTAGCAGATTTTCAAATTTCACAATGAAAATACTGGCTCAGTGACCTGACATTGTCACGACCTCACCTAATCAGTGACCTCACCTTTTCACATGTTTACGTGACCTACTGAGCTGACTGATCCTTCTAGTTACAGAACAGAGAATAAACGCCTAACAGATTCGACAGAAAGTGTGCTCGCTATTCTGTTAAATATGCAAGATATCACTGCACGCTGGCGACGAGGATGGATCACAAAGTGTTGGTGAAGTCCTTGAAGAGAGGATAGTGACCATCAAGGAAGGCTACTCTGAACCTGGAGAATTTAAGTGAAGAGAGCAACCATGGCCAAGGCCAGTGGATACATCAGACGACGGGGAGTATGATGACAAGGCATCATATCAGATTAGGAGAGAATGGACTTCTTTCTTTCTGGCAAATGAATTAATGGACGACGGTGGTGATGCTCAGAAGAAGAAAGCCCTTCAAGAGAAAGGAAAGCAATCTTTTGACAGAGAGGTAGGTTTTATTCTTATTCTGTCAATCTGCTTACTCCAGACAAACCTGGCTAGACTCTCACACTGATCTGTAGATTACCAAGATTCCCACAAATATTTGATCCTGCTCCACTTGGAAATCGGCGAAAGTTGGTATATTTGGCACCAGAGATAGAGGTAAAGATGACCAGTAAGTCATTATATAGCAGCTTTGAAGAAGTTATCCATTTACTGTAATTGGACAGTTCTTGAACTGAGCTCTAAGAGACAGGTTTGTGATAGGCCTGAATTATGAAAAA
>NW_024733734.1:2885678-2896435 GCF_018991925.1 Homarus americanus | reverse complement strand
CAGGACTTTGTTATACTCGATGAGGGGACTTTGTTTTACTCGATCGGGGACTTTGTTATACTCGATAAGGGGACTTTGCTATACTCGATCAGGGGACTTTGTTATACTCGATCAGGGGACTTATATGCTATACTCGATCAGGGGCCTTTGTTATTCTCGAACCAGGGGACTTTGTTATACTCGATCATGAGTCTTTGTTATACTCGATTAGGGGCGTTTATTATACTCGACCAGGGGATTTTGATATACTGGACCAGGGGCCTGTGTTATGCTCGACCAGGGGCCATTGTTTTACTCGATGAGGGGACTTTGTTATACTTGATCATGAGACTTTGTTATACTCAATCATGGGCCTTTTTTTACACTCGATCAGTCGGCTTTGTAATACGCGATTAGAGGGCTTTGTTTTACTCGTTCAGGGGACTTCATTATACTCAATCAGGGGCTTTGTTATACTCGATCAGGGAATTTTGTTATACTCGATCAGGGGAATTTGTTATACTCGATCAGGGGACTTTGTTATACTCGATCAGAGGGGTCTGTTATACTCGATCAGGGGACTTTGTTATACTCGATCAGGAGACTTTTTTAAACTCGATCAGGGGACTTTGTTATACTCGATCAGGGAGCTATGTTATACTCGATCAGAGGACTTTGTTATACTCGATCAGGGGACTTTGTTATACCTGATCAGAGGCCTTTGTTATACTCGATCAGGGGACTTTGTTATACTTGATTAGAGGACTTTGTGATACTCGATCAGGGGACTTTGTTATACTCGACCAGGGGCCTTTGTTAAGGTCAAACAAGGGGCTTTGTTATTCTCGACCAGGGACCTTTCTTATACTCGATCTGGGGCTTTTGTTATACTCGATCAGAGGACTTTGTTATACTCGATCAGAGGCCTTTGTTATACTCGATCAGGTTGCTTTGTTATATTCGATTAGGGGACTTTGCTATACTGGATGAGGGGACTTTGTTATACTCCATCAGGGTCTTTGTTATACTCCATTAGGGGCCTTTGTTATTCTCGACCAGGGGAATTTGTTATACTCGATTACAGGCCTTTGTTATGCTCGACCAGGGGACTTTGTTCTTCTCGATCAAGGGACTTTGTTATACTCGATCAGGGGCCTTTGTTATTCTCGACCAAAGGACTTTGTTATATTCTATCAGGGGTCGTTGTTATACTCGATGAGTTGGCTTTGATATACTCGATCAGGGGACTTTGTTTTACTCCACCAGGGGAATTTGTTATACTCGATGAGTGGGCTTTGTTATACTCGATCAGGGGACTTTGATATAATCGACCTGGGTCCTTTGTTATACTCGATCAGAGGACTTTGTTATACTCGATCAGGGGACCTTGTTATAATCGATGAGGGGGCTTTGTTTTCCTCGAACAGGGGATTTTGTTATACTCCATCAGGGATTTTGTTATATTCCAATAGGGGCCTTTGTTATACTCGACCAGGGGACTTTGTTCTACTCGATCAGGGGACTTTATTATACTCGATCAGGGGCCTTTGTTATACTCGACCAGGGGACTTTGTTATTCTCGAGCAGGGGACTTTTTTATACTCGATGAGGGGGCTTTGATATACTCGATCAGGGGACTTTGTTATACTCCATCAAGGGCCTTTGTCATAATTGATCAGGGGACTTTGTTAGACTCGATGAGGGGCCTTTGTTATACTCGATGAGGGGCCTTTGTTATACTCAACCAGGGGACTTTGGTATACTTGATGAGGGGAATTTGTTATACTCGACCAGGGGTCTTTGTTATACTCGATCAAGGGAATTTCTTATATTCGATCAAGGAAATTTGTTATACTCGATTAGGGGACTTTATTATGTTCGATGAAGGGCCTTTATTATACTTGATCAGGGGACTTTGTTATACTTGATCAGAGGACTTTGTTATACTCGATCAGGGGACTTTGTTTTACTCGACCAGGGGCCTTTGTTATGGTAAAACAGGGGGCTTTGTTATTCTCGACCAGTCGACCAGTGGCCTTTCTTATACTCGATCAGGGGCCTTTGTTATACTCGATCATGGGACTTTGTTATACTCGATCAAGGGACTTTGTTATACTCGATCATGGAACTTCGTTATACTCGATCAGAGGCCTTTGTAATACTCGATCAGGGGACTTTGTTATACTTGATCAGGGGACTTTGTATTATTTGTTCAGGGGAGCTTTGTTATGCTCGATCAGGGGCCTTTGTTATGGTCAAACTGGCGTTTTTTTTATTCTCGACCAGGGGCTTTTCTTATAATCGATCAGGGGCCTTTGTTATTCTCGATGAGGGGACATTGTTATACTCGATCAGTGGCCTTTCTTATACTCGACCATGGGATATGTTATACTCGATAAGGGGACTTTGTTATACTCGATCAGGGGACTTTGTTATACTCGATCAGGGGCCTGTGTTATTCTCGATCAAGGGCATTTGTCACAATTGATCAGGGGACTTTGTTAGACTCGATGAGGGGCCTTTGTTATACTCGATAAGGGGACTTTGTTATACTCGACCAGGGGACTTTGTTATACTCGATCAGGGGACTTTTTTATATTCGATCAGGGGACTTTATTATACTCGATTAGAGGCCTTTATTATATTCGATCAAGGGCCTTTGTTATACTCGATCATTGGACTTTGTTATACTCGATCAGGGGACTTTGTTATACTCGATCAGGTGGCTTTGTTATACTCGATCAAGGGCATTTTTCACAATTGATCAGGGGACTTTGTTAGACTCGATGAGGGGCCTTTGTTGTACTCGATAAGGGGACGTTGTTATACTCGACCAGGGGACTTTGTTCTACTCGAGCAGGGGACTTTGTTATACTCGATCATGGGCCTTTGTTATACTCGACAAGGGGACTTTGTTATACTCGATCAAGGGACTTTGTTAAACTCTATGAGGGGGCTTTGATATACACGATCAGGGGACTTTGTTATACTCGATCAAGCTCCTTTGTCATAATTGATCAGGGGACTTTGTTAGCCTCGATGAGGGGCCTTTGTTATACTCGATCAAGGGCCTTTGTTATACTCGATCAGGGGACTTTGTTATACTTGATCAGAGGACTTTGTTATACTCGATCAGGGGACTTTGTAATACTCGACCAGGGGCCTTTGTTATGGTCAAACTGGGTTTTTTTTTATTCTCGACCAGGGGCTTTTCTTATACTCGATGAGGGGCCTTTGTTATTCTCGATCAGGGGACTTTGTTATACTTGATCAGAGGACTTTGTTATACTCGATCAGGGGGCTTTCTTATATTCGATGAGGGACTTTGTTATACTCGATGAGGGGCTTTGTTATATTTGATCAGGTGACTTTGTTAAAGTCGATGAGGGGCTTTTGTTAGACTCGATGAGAGGACTTTGTTATACACGATCAGGGGATATGTTATACTCGATCAGAGATGTGTTATACTCGATCAGGGGACTTTGTTATACTCGGTCAGGATTCTTTGCTGTACTCAACCGGGGGCCTTTGTTATACTCGATCAGGGGACTTTTTTATATTCGATCAGGGGACTTTGTTATACTTGATCAGAGGACTTTGTTATACCCGATCAGGGGGCTTTCTTATATTCGATGAGGGACTTTGTTATACTCGATCAGGGGACTTTGTTATACTCGATTAGGGGCCTTTGTTATATTTGAGCAGGTGACTTTGTTATAGTCGATGAGGGGCTTTTGTTAGACTCAATGAGAGGACTTTGTTATACACGATCAGGGGATATGTTATACTCGATCAGGATTGTGTTATACTCGATCAGGGGACTTTGTTATACTCGGTCAGGATTCTTTGCTGTACTCAACCGGGGGCCTTTGTTATACTCGATCAGGGGACTTTTTTATATTCGATCAGGGGACTTTGTTATACTTGATCAGAGGACTTTGTTATACTCGATCAGGGGACTTTTTTATACTCGACCATGGGACTTTGTTATACTCGATCAGGGGACTTTGTTATACTCGATTAGGGGCCTTTGTTTACTCGATCAGGGGCCTTTGTTAAACTATATCAGGGACTGTTGTTATACTCGATGAGGGGCCTTTGTTATACTTTATGAGGGGCTTTTGTTATACTCGAAGCAGGGGACTTTGAAATACTCGATCATGAGACTTCGTTATACTCCATGAGGGGCCTTTATTATACTCGACCAGGGGGCTTTGCTGTTCTCGATGAGGGGACTTTGTTATACTCGGTCAGGGGACTTTATTATACTCGACCAGGGGGCTTTGATATTCACGATCAGGAGACTTCGTTATACTCGAATAGGGACCTTTGTTATACTCGACCAGGGACCTTTGTTATACCCGATGAGGGGGCTTTGTTATACTCGATCAGGGGACTTTTTATACTCGATCATTGGGCTTTGTTATACTCGACCAGGGGGCTTTGATAAACTCGATTAGGGGACTTTGTTATACTCGATCAGAGAACTTTGTTATACTCGACCAGGGGACTTTGTTATACTCGATGTGGACACTTTGTTATACTCGATGAGGGGGCTTTGTTATACTCGATTCGGAGTCTTTGTTATACTCGATCAAAGGCCTTGGTTATAATCGATCATTGGACTTTGTTTTACTCGATCAGGAGACTTTGTTATACTCGACTAGGGGACTTTGTTATACTCGAGCAGGGGATATGTTATACTCGATCAGGGGATGTGTTATACTCGACCATGGGACTTTTTTTTACTGGATAAGGAGACTTTGTTATACTCGACCAGGGGACTTTGTTATACTCGACCAGGGGTCTTTGTTATACTCGATTAAGAGACTTTTTTATATTCGATCAGGGGACTTTATTATACTCGATCAGAGGACTTTGTTTTATTCGACCAGAGGACTTTGTTATACTCGATCAGGGGACATTACTATACTCGACCAGGGAAATTTGTTATACACGATCAGAGGATATGTTATTATCGATCAGGAGATGTGTTATTCTCAACCGGGGGGCCTTTGTTATACTCGATCATGGGCCTTTGTTATACTCAATGAGGGTACTTTGTTAAACTACACCTGGGGACTTTGTTATAATCGTTCAGGGGGACTGTGTTTTGTTCGATCAGGGGCCTTTGTTATACTCGACCAGTGGACTTTGTTACACTCGATCAGGGGCCATATTTATACTCGACCAGGGGCCTTTTTTATACTGGATGAGGGGACTTTGTTATACCCGATCAGGGGAATTGTTACACACGATCAGGGGCCATTTTTATACTCGATCAGGGGGCTTTGTTATACTCGATCAAGGGACTTTGTTATACTTGACCAAGGGGCTTTGTTATACTCGATCAGGGGACTTTGTTATACTCGACCAGGGGACTTTGTTATACTCGACCAGGGGTCTTTGTTATACTCGATCAAGAGACTTTTTTATATTCGATCAGGGGACTTTATTATACTCGATCAGAGGACTTTGTTTTATTCGACCAGAGGACTTTGTTATACTCGATCAGGGGACATTACTATACTCGACCAGGGAAATTTGTTATACACGATCAGAGGATATGTTATTATCGATCAGGAGATGTGTTATTCTCAACCGGGGGGCCTTTGTTATACTCGATCATGGGCCTTTGTTATACTCAATGAGGGTACTTTGTTAAACTACACCTTGGGACTTTGTTATAATCGTTTAGGGTGACTGTGTTTTGCTCGATCAGGGGCCTTTGTTATACTCGACCAGGGGACTTTGTTACACTCGATCAGGGGCCATATTTATACTCGATCAGGGGCCTTTTTTATACTGGATGAGGGGACTTTGTTATACCCGATCAGGGGACTTTGTTACACACGATCAGGGGCCATTTTTATACTCGATCAGGGGGCTTTGTTATACTCGATCAAGGGACTTTGTTATACTCGACCAGGGAATTTCGTTATTCTCGACCAGGGGACTTTGTTATACACGATCAGGGGGCTTTGTTATACTCGATCTGGAGCCTTTGATATACTCGATCAGGGGAATTTGTTATACTCAATCAGAGGAATTTATTATACACGTTCAGGGGACTTTGTTATGGTCGATCAGGGGAATTTGTTATACTCGATCTGGGGCCTTTGATATACTCGATCAGGGGACTTTGTTATACACGATCTGAGGAATTTGTTATGCTCGATCAGGGGACTTTGTTATACTCGACCAAGTGAATTTGTTATACTCGACCAGAGGGCTTTTTATACTCGATCAGGGGGCTTTGTTATGCTCGATGAGGGGAATTTGTTATACTCGATAAGGGAGCTTTGTATTATACACGATGAGGGGACTTTGTTATACTCGATCAGGGGACTTTGTTATACTCGATCAGGGGACTTATATGCTATACTCGATCAGGGGACTTTGTTATTCTCGAACCAGGGGACTTTGTTATACTCGATCATGAGACTTTGTTATACTCGATTAGGGGCGTTTATTATACTCGACCAGGGGATTTTGATATACTGGACCAGGGGCCTGTGTTATGCTCGACCAGGGGCCATTGTTTTACTCGATGAGGAGCCTTTGTTATTCTCGAACCAGGGGACTTTGTTATACTCGATCATGAGACTTTGTTATACACAATCATGGGCCTTTTTTTACACTCGATCAGTCGGCTTTGTAATACGCAATTTGAGGGCTTTGTTATACTCGTTCAGGGGACTTCATTATACTCAATCAGGGGCTTTATTATACTCGATCAGGGAATTTTGTTATACTCGATCAGGGGAATTTGTTATACTCGATCAGGGGAATTTGTTATGCTTGAGCAGGGGACTTTGTTATACTCGATCAGAGGGCTTTGTTATACTCGATCAGGGGACTTTGTTATACACGATCTGAGGAACTTGTTATACTCGATCAGGGGACTTTGTTATACTCGATCAGGGGAATTTGTTGTACTCGATCAGGGGAATTTGTTATGCTCGAGCAGGGCACTTTGTTATATTCGATCAGGGGGCATTGTTATACTCGATCAGAGGACTTTGTTATAATAGATCAGGGGGCTTTGTTATACTCGACCAGGGGACTTTGTTATAATCGATGAGGGGACTTCGTTATACTCGATCAGGGGCTTTGTTATACTCGATCAGGGAATTTTGTTATACTCGATCAGGGGAATTTGTTAAACTCGATCAGGGGAATTTGTTATGCTTCAGCAGGTTACTTTGTTATACTCGATGAGAGGGCTTTGTTATACTCGATCAGGGGACTTTGTTATACTCGATCAGGAGACTTTTTTATACTCGATCAGGGTACTTTGTTATACTCGATCAGGGAGCTTTGTTATACTCGATCAGTGGACTTTGTTATACTCGATCTGGGGACATTGTTATACTCGATCAGAGGGCTTTGTTATACTCGATCAGGGGACTTCGTTATACTCGATGAGGGGACTTTGTTTAACTCGATTAGTCGACTTTGTTATACTCGATCAAGGGACTTTGTTATACTCGATCAAGGGCCTTTGTTAGACTCGATCAGGGGCCTTTGTTATACTCGATAATGGGACTTTGTTACACTCGACCAGGGGACTTTGTTATACTCGACTATGGGGCCTTGTTTTATACTCGATCAGGGGGCTTTCTTATACTCGATGAGACGGCTTTGTTTCACTCGATCAAAGGACTTTGTTATACTCTGCCAGGGGACTTTGTTATACTCGATCAGGGGGCTTTGTTATACTCGATCAGGGAACTTTGTTATACTCGATCAGGGGAATTTGTTGTACTCGATCAGGTGAATTTGTTATGCTCGAGCAGGGGACTTTGTCATACTCAATCAGGGGCTTTGTTATACTCGATCAGAGGACTTTGTTTTACTAGAACAGGGGGCTTTGTTATACTCGATCAGGGGACGTTCTTATACTCGATGAGGGGACTTTGTTATACTCCATCGGGGACTTTGTTATACTCGATAAGGGGAGTTTGCTATACTGGATCAGGGGCCTTTGTTGTACTCGATCAGGGTACTTTGTTATACTCCACCAGGGGACTTTGTTATACTCGATCAGGGGGCTTTGTTATACTCGACCAGGGGACTTTGTTATACTCGACTATGGGGCCTTTTTTATACTCGATCAGGCGGCTTTGTTATCCTCGATCAGAGGGCTTTGTTATACTCGTTCAGGGGACTTCATTATACTCAATTAGGGGCTCTGTTATACTCGATCAGGGAAATTTGTTATACTCGATCAGGGGAATTTGTTATGCTTGAGCAGGGGACTTTGTTATATTCGATCAGAGGGCTTTGTTATACTCGAACAGAGGACTTTGTTATACTCGATCAGGGGACTTCGTTATACTCGATCGGGGGCTTTGTTATACTCGATCAGGGAATTTTGTTATATTCGATCAGGGGACTTTGTTATACTCGATCAGGGGGCTGTGTTATACTCGATCAGGAGACTTTTTCATACTCGATCAGGGACTTTGTTATACTCGATCAGGGAGCTTTGTTATACTCGATTAGGGGACTTTGTTATACTTGATCAGGGAGCTTTGTTACACTCGATCAGGGGACTTTGTTATACTCGATGAGGGGAATTTGTTATACTCGATCAGGGGAATTTGTTATGCTTGTGCAGGTTACTTTGTTATACTCGATCAGGGGCTTTGTTATACTCGATCAGGGAATTTTGTTATACTCGATGAGGGGACTTTACTATACTCGATCGGGGGACTTTGTTATACTCGATAAGGGAACTTTGCTATACTCGATCAGGGGCCTTTATTTTACTCGATCAGGGGACTTTGTTATATTTGTTCAGGGGACTTTGTTATACGATCAAGGGACTTTGTTATACGTGATCAGGGGGCTTTGTTATACTCGATCAGGGATCTTTGTTATACTCGATCAGGGGGCTTTGTTAAACTCGATCAGAGGACTTTGTTATACTAGATCAGGGGGCTTTGTCATACTCGATCAGGACACTTTCTTATACTCGAACAGGGGTCTTTGTTATACTCGATCAGGGGGCATTGTTATACTCGATCAGTGGCATTGTTACACTCGATCACGGGACTTTGTTATACTCGATCAGGGGACTTTTTTATACTAGATCAGGGGGCTTTGTTATACTCGATCAATGGACTTTCTTATACTCGAACAGGGGTCTTTGTTATACTCGATCAGGGGGGCTTTATTATACTCGACCAGGGGCCTTTGTTATGCTCGATGAGGGGACTTTGTTACTTACGAAAAGGGGCCTTGTTTTATACTCGATCAGGCGGCTTTCTTATACTCGATCAGAGGGTTTTGTTTCACTCGATCAGGGTACTTTGTTATGCTCGGCCAGGGGACTTTGTTATACTCGATCAGGGGGCTTTGTTATACTTGATCAGGGAACTTTGTTATACTCGATCAGGGGAATTTGTTATACTCGATCAGGGGAATTTGAAATGCTTGAGCAGGGGACTTTGTTATACTCGAGCAGAGGGCTTTGTTATACTCGATCAGAGGACTTTGTTATACTCGATCAGGGGGCTTTGTATTATACTCGATTAGGGGACTTTGTTATACTCAATTAGGGGCCTTTCTTATTCTCGAACCAAGGACTTTGTTATACTCGATCATGAGACTTTGTTATACTCGATTAGGGGCCTTTATAATACTCGACCAGGGGACTTTGATATACTCGACCAGGGGCCTGTGTTATGCTCGACCAGGGGCCATTGTTTTACTCGATGAGGAGCCTTTGTTATACTCAATCATGGGCCTTTGTTATACTCGACCAAGGGACTTTGTTATACTCGATCAGGAGTATTTGTTAAACTCGATGAGGAGTCTTTGTTATACTCGACCAGGGGGCTTTGTTTTACTCGATTTGGGGACTTTGTTATACTCTTCCAGGGGACTTTGTTATACTCGATCAGGGGACTTTGTTATACTCGATTAGGAGACTTTGTTATACTCGATCAGGGGGCCTTTGTTATACTCCACCAGGGGGCTTTGATATACTCGATCAGGGGACTTTTTTATACTCGATCAGGAAACTTTTTATATTCGATCAGGGGTCTTTGTTATACTCGATGAGGGGGGTTTTATTATACTCGACCATGGGCCTTTCTTTTGCTCGATCAGGGGACTTTGTTCCTTTCGATCAGGGGACTTTGTTATACGCAACCAGGGGCTTTGATCAGGAGATTTTGTTATACTCGACAAGGGAACTTTGTTATACTCAATCAGGGGCCTTTGTTATACTCGATCAGGGGCCTTTGTTATACTTGTTCAATGGGAATTTGTTATACTCGTTCTGGGGCCATTTTTATACTTGATCAAGGTTCTTTGTTATACTCGATCCGGGGACTTTGTTATACCCGATCAGGGGACTTTGTTAAACTCGACTGAGTGACTCTTTTGTTATAATTGTGATCAGGGCTTTGTCATACCTGATCAGACACTTTCTTATACTCTCGAAACAGGGTCTTTGATTTCACACCCCTTAACCCAAAACCCGCTTTGTTACACCTCGATCACGCACTTTTGTTATACCTCGCGATCAGGAATATATACTAGATCAGGGGGCTTTGTTATACTCTCGATCAGGGGACTTTTCTTATACTGAACAGGGTCTTTGTTATACTCGATCAGGGGCTTTATTATACCTGACCACGGGCCTTGTTATGCTCATGAGGACTTTGTTACTTTCTTTGAAAGGGCCTTGTTTTATACTCGATCAGGCGGGCTTTCTTTATACCGATCAGAGGGTTTTGTTTCTCACTCGATCAGGTACTTTTGTT
>NW_024733734.1:2864618-2885578 GCF_018991925.1 Homarus americanus | reverse complement strand
ATTGATGATTGAGTAAGCCTTTAAGAGCTTGGGGGATTTTCTCCTTTTCCATATATTCTCCAGGAGAGTGGAGATGGTTGAGTAGCAGACGTCTTCCTGCTTTATATACATACTCCCAGGTACTCCACTGACATTCCCTGGTACACCTCTGACACTCCCAGGTACACTGCTGACACTGCCAGGTACACCTCCGACACTCCAGGAACACCTCCGACACTCCCAGGTACACTTCTCACACTCTCAGGTCACTTCCGACCTCCCAGGTACACCTCTGACACTCCCAGGTACACCTCTGACACTCCAAGGTACACCTCTGACACTCCCAGGTACACCTCTGACACTCCAGGTACACCTCTGACACTCCCAGGTACACCTCTGACACTCCCAGGTACACCTTTGACACTCCCAGGTACTCTACTGTCATTCACTAGTACACCTCTGACACTCCCAGGTACACGTCCGACATTCCCAGATACACCTCTGACACTCCAGGTACACCTCTGACACTCCCAGGTACACCTCCGACACTCTCATGTACACCTCTGACACTCCCAGGTACTCCCTGACACCAGGAACACCTTACACACCCCCAGGTACACCTCTGACACTCCCAGGTACACCTCTGACACTCCCAGGTACTCCACTGACACTCCTGGTACACCCTGACACTCCCAGGTACACCTCTGACACTCCCAGGTACACTTCTCACACTCCCAGGTACCCGACACTCCTAGGCACTCCTCTGTCACTCCCCGATACACCTCTAACACTCCCAGGTACACCCCTGACACTCCCAGGTACACCGCTGACACTGCCAGGTACACCTCAGACACTGCCAGGTACACCTCTGACACTCCCAAGTGCACCTCTGACACTCCCAGGCACACCTCTGACCTCCCAGGTACACCTCAGACACTCCCAGGTACACCGCTGACACTCCCAGGTACACCTCTGACACTCCCAAGTACACCTCTGACACTCTCAGGTACACCTCCGACACTCCCAGGTACACCTCCGACACACCCAGGTACACTTCTTACACTCCCAGTTACACCTCCGACACTCCCAGGTACACCTCTGACACTCCCAGGTAGACCTCCGACACTCAGGTACACCTCTGATACTCCCAGGTACACCCCAGACACTCCCAGGTACACATCTCACCTCCAGGTACACCTCCGACACTCCCAAGTACACCTCTGTCACTCCCAGGTACACCTCTGACACTCCCAGGTACACCTCAGACACTCCAGGTGCACCTCTGACACTCCCAAGTGCACCTCTGACACTCCCAGGCACACCTCTGACACTCCCAGGTACCTCCGACACTCCCAGGCACCCCTCCGACACTCCAGGTACACCTCCGACACTCCCAGGTACACCTCTGACCTCCAGGTACACCTCTGACACTCTTAGGTACACCTCTCACACTCCCAGGTACTCCACTGACATTCCCTAGGACACCTCTGACACTCCCAGGTACACTGCTGACACTGCCAGGTATACCTCCGACACTCCCAGGAACACCTCAGACACTCCCAGGTACACTAATCACACTCCCAGGTACACATCCGGCACTCCCAGGTACACCTCTGACACTCCCAGGTACACCTCTGACACTCGAAGGTACACCTCTGACACTCCCAGGTACACCTCTGGCACTCCCAGGTACACCTCTGACACTCTCAGGTACACCTCTGACACTCCCAGGCACACCTCTGACACTCCCAGGTTCTCCACTGACATTCACTGGTACATCTCTGACACTCCCAGGTACACGTCCGACACTCCCAGATACACCTCTGACACTCCCAGGTTCACCTCTAACACTCCCAGGTACACCTCTGACATTCCCAGGTACTCCACTGACACTCCCTGGAACACCCCTGACACTCCCAGGTACACCTCTGACGCTCCCAGGTACACCCCAGACACTCCCAGGTACACTTCTCACACTCCTAGGTACACCTTTGACACTCTAGGTACTCCTCTGTCACTCCCTGATACACCTCTAACACTCCCAGGTACACCGTTGACACTCCCAGGTACACCGTTGACACTGCCAGGTACACCTCAGACACTGCCAGGTTCACCTCAGAAACTCCCAAGTACACCTCTGACACTCCCAGGTACTCCACTGACATTCCTGGTACACCTCTGACACTCCCAGGTACACGTCCGACACTCCCAGATACACCTCTAACACTCCCAGGAACACCTCTGACACTCCCAGGTACACCTCTGACACTCCCAGGTACTCCACTGACACTCCCTGTACACCCCTGACACTCCCAGGTACACCTCTGACCTCCAGGTACACCACAGACACTCCCAGGTACACTTCTCTCACACTCCGGTACACCTCTGACACTCTAGGTACTCTCTGTCACTCCCTGATACACCTCTAACCTCCCAGGTACACCGCTGACCTCCCAGGTACACCGCTGACACTTCAGGCCAGACCTCTGACACTGCCAGGTACACCTCAGACACTGCCAGGTACACCTCAGACACTCCCAGGAACACCTCAGACACTCCAAAGTGCACCTCTGACACTCCCAAGTGCACCTCTGACACTCAGGCACACCTCTGACCTCCCAGGTACACCTCCGACACTCCCAGGTACACCTCCGACACTCCCAGGTACACCTCTGACACTCCCAGGTACCTCTGACACTCCAAGGTACACCTCTGACACTCCCAGGTACACCTCTGACACTCCCAGGTACACCTCTGACACTCCCAGGTACACCTCTGACACTCCCAGGTACACATTTGACACTCCAAGGTACTCCACTAACATTCACTGGTACACCTCTGACACTCCCAGGTACACGTCGACACTCCCAGATACACCTCTGACACTCCCAGGTACACCTCTGACACTCCCAGGTACACCTCTGACACTCCCAGGAACATTCTCACTCTCCTAGGTACCTCTGACACTCCCTAGGTACTCCTCTGTCACTCCCTGATGCACCTAACACTCCCAGGTACACCGCTGACCTCCCAGGTACCTGACACTGCCAGGTACCCTAGACACTGCAGGTACACCTGACACTGCAAGGTACAACTCAGACACTCCCGTACACCTCTGACCTCCAGGTACCTCCACTGACATTCCTGGTACACCTCTGACCTCCCAGGTACACTTCCGACACTCCAGATACACCTCTGACCTCCAGGTACTCCACTGACACTCCCTGGTACACCCCTGACCTCCCAGATACACCTCTGACCTCCCAGGTACACCTCAGACCTCCCAGGTACACCTCTGACACTCCCAGGTACACCTCTGACCTCCCAGGACACTCACTGACTAGGTACACCTCAGACCCTCCCAGGTACACTTCTCACACTCCCAGGTACACCTCTGACACTCCTAGGTACTCCTCTGTCACTCCTGATACACCTCCTAACACTCCCAGGTACACCGCTGACACTCCCAGTACCCCAACACTGCCAGGTACACCTCAGACACTGCCAGTGCACCTCAGACACTGCCAGGTACACCTCAGACACTCCCAGGTACACCTCAGACACTCCAAGTGCACCTCTGACACTCCCAAGTGCACCCCTGACACTCCCAGGCACACCTCTGACACTCCAGGTACACCTCCGACACTCCCAGGTACACCTCCGACACTCCCAGGTACACTTCTTACACTCCAAGTTTTCGACACTCCCAGGTACATCTCTGCACTCCCAGGTACACCTCCGACACTCTCAGATTTTCTGGCCTCCCAGGTACACCCCAGACACTCAGGTACACATCTCACACTCCAGGTACACCTCCGACACTCCAAGTACACCTCTGACACTCCCAGGTACACCTCTGACCTCCCAGGTACACCTCTGACACTCCCAGGTACACCTTTGACACTCCCAGGTACTCCACTGACATTCCCTGTTACACCTCTGACACTCCCAGGTACACTGCTCGACACTGCCAGGTACACCTCCGACACTCCCAGGAACACCTCCGACACTCCAGGTACACTTCTCACACTCCCAGGTACACCTCCGACACTCCCAGGTACACCTCTGACACTTCCAGGTACACCTCTGACACTCCCAGGTACACCTCTGACACTCCCAGGTACACCTCTGATGCTCCCAGGTACTCCTCTGACACTCCCGGTACACCTCTGACACTCACAGGTACCTCTGACACTCCCAGGTACACACTGACACTCCCAGGTACATCAGGCCTCCCAGGTACACCTGACCCTAGGTACACCTCAGACCTCCCAAGTACACCTCTGACACTCCAGGTACACCCCTGACCTCCCAGGTACACCTCTGACACTCCCAGGTACACTCTGACCTCCCAGGTACCTCTGACACTCCGGTACACCCTGACACTCCCAGGTACACCTTTGACACTCCAGGTGCTCCACTGACATTCACTGGTACACCTCTGACCTCCCAGGTACGTCCGACCTCCCAGATACACCTCTGACACTCCCAGGTGCACCTCTGACACTCCCAGGTACACTTCTCACACACCCCAGATACACCTCCGACACTCCAGGTACACCTGCGACACTCCCAGGTACACTTCTCACCTCCCAGATACACCTCCGACACTCCCAGGTACTCTGACACTCCCAGGTACACCTCTGACACTCCAAGGTACACCTCGACCTCCAGGTACACCTCTGACCTCCAGGTACACCTCTGACACTCCCAGGTACACCTCTGACACTCCCAGGTACACCTTTGACACTCCAAGGTACTCCACTGACATTCTGGTACACCTCTGACCTCCCAGGTACGTCCGACACTCCCAGATACACCTCTGACACTCCCAGGTACACCTCTGACACTCCCAGGTACACCTCTGACACTCCCAGGAACACTTCTCACTCTCCTAGGTACACCTCTGACACTCCTAGGTACTCCTCTGTCACTCCCTGGTACACCTTTAACACTCCCAGGTACACCGCTGACACTCCCAGGTACACCGCTGACACTGCCAGGTACACTTCAGACACTGCCAGGTACACCTCAGACACTGCAAGGTACAACTCAGACACTCCCAAGTACACCTCTGACACTCCCAGGTACTCCACTGACATTCCCTGGTACACCTCTGACACTCCCAGGTACACTTCCGACACTCCCAGATACACCTCTGAGCCTCCCAGGTACTCCACTGACACTCCCTGGTACACCCCTGACACTCCCAGATACACCTCTGACACTCCCAGGTACACCGCAGACACTCCCAGGTACACTTCACACTTCCAGGTACACCTCTGACACCCCTAGGAACTCCTCTGTCACTCCCTGATACACCTCCAACACTCCCAGGTACACCTCTGACCCTCCCAGGTACACCTCAGACACTCCCAGGTACACCTCAGACACTCCAGGTACACCTCTGACACTCCCAGGTACACCTCAGACACTCCCAGGTACACCTCAGACACTCCCAGTTACACCTCTGACACTCCAAGGTGCACCTCTGACACTCCCAATTGCACTTCTGACACTCCCAGGCACACCTCTGACACTCCAAGGTACACCTCAGACACTCCAAGGTACACCTCCGACACTCTCAGGTACACCTCTGACACTCCCAAGTACACCTCTGACACTCCCAGGTACACCTCTGACACTCCCAAGTACACCTCTGACACTCCCAGGTACACCTCCGACACCCCCAGGTACACCTTTGACACTCCCAGGTATTCCACTGACATTCCCTGGTACACCTCTGACACTCCCAGGTACACCGCTGAGACTGCCAGGTACACCTCCGACACTCCCAGGAACACCTCCGACACTCCCAGGTACTTTGTTATACTCGAACATGGGACTTTGTTATATGAGATCAGGGGACTTTGTTATACTCGATCATGGGCCTTTGTTTTACTCGACCAGGGGACTTTGTTATACTCGATTAGGAGATTTTGTTATACTCGATGTGGGGGGCTTTGATATACTCGATCAGGGGACTTTGTTATACTCGACCAGGGTCATTTCTTATGCTCGACCAGTGGCCTTTGTTATACTCGATCAGGTGGCTTTATTATATTCGATTAGGGGACTTTGTTATACTCGATGAGGGGCATTTGTTATAATCGATCAAGAGCCTTTGCTATACTCGATCAGGGGATTTTGTTATACTAGATCAGGGGACTTTGTTTTACTCGATCATGGGGCTTATTTATAGTCGATCAGGGGACTTTGTTATACTCGACCAGGGGACTTTGTTTTACTCGATCAGGGGCCTTTATTATACTCGATCAAGGACCTTTGTTATACTCGATTAGGGGACTTTGTGATATAACAAAGTACCCTTATCGAGTACAACAAAGGCCCCTGATCGAGTATAGCAAAGTCCCCATATCGAGTATAACAAAGCCCCCTGATCTAGTATAACAAAGTCCTATGATCGAGTATAACAAGGCCCCCTGATCGAATATAACAAAGTCCCCTGCTCGAGCATAACAAATTCCCCTGATCGAGTATAACAAAGTCCCCTGGTCGAGTATAACAAAGCCCCCTGATCGAGTATAACAAAGTCCCCTGATCGAGTATAACAAAGTCCCCTCATCGTGTATAATACAAAGTCCCCTGATCGAGTATAACAAAGTCACCTGATCGAATACAACAAAGTCCCCTGATCGATTATAACAAAGCTCCCTCATCGAGTATAACAAAGTCCCCTGATCGAGTATAAAAAGGTCTCCTGATCGAGTATAACATTGCCCTCTGATCGAGTATAACAAAGTCCCCTGATCGAGTATAACAAAGCTCCCTCATCGAGTAAAACAAAGTCCCCTGATCGAGTATAACAAAGTCCCCTGATCGAGTATAACAAAGCTCCCTGATCGAGTATAACAAAGTCCCCTGATCGAGTATAACAACGACTCCTCATCGAGTTTAACAAATACCCCTGATCGAGTATACCAAAGTTCCATGATTGAGTATAACAAAGGCTCCTCATTGAGTATAACAATGGCCCCTGGTCGAGCATAACCCAGGTTCCTGGTCGAGGATATCAAAGTCCCCTGGTCGAGTATAATAAAGGCCCCTAATCGAGTATAGCAAAGTCTCATGATCGAGTATAACAAAGTCCCCTGGTTCGAGAATAACAAAGGCCCCTGATCGAGTATAGCATATAAGTCCCCTGATCGAGTATAACAAGGTCCCCTGATCGAGTATAACAAAGTCCCCTCATCGTGTATAATACAAAGCCCCCTGATCGAGTATAACAAAGTCCCCTCATCGAATATAACAAAGTCCCCTGATCGATAATAACAAAGCTCCCTGTTCGAGTATAACAAAGTCACCTGATCGAGTATAAAAAAGTCCCCTGATCGAGTATAACATTGCCCTCTGATCGAGTATAACAAAGTCCCCTGACCGAGTATAACAAAGCTCCCTGATCGAGTATAACAAAGTCCCCTTATCGAGTATAAAAAAGTCTCCTGATCGAGTATAACAAACTCCCCTGATGGAGTATAACAAAGCCCTCTGATCGAGTATAACAAAGTAACCTGCTCAAGCATAACAAATTCCCCTGATGGTGTATAACAAATTCCCCTGATCGAGTATAACAAAATTCCCTGATTGAGTATAAGAAAGCCACTGATCGAGTATAACGAAGTCCCCTGATCGAGTATAACAATGCTTTTTGATCGAGTATAACAAAGCTGCCTGATCGAGTATAAAAAAGGCCCCATAGTCGAGTATAAGAAAGTCCCCTGGTCGAGTATAACAAAGCCCCCTGATCGAGTATAACAAAGTCCCCTGATCGACTATAACAAAGCTCACTGATCGAGTATAACAAAGTCCCCTGATCGAATATAACAAAGTTCCCTGATCGAGTATAACAAAGCTCCTGATCGAGTATAACAAAGTCCCCTGAACGTGTATAAAAAAGTCTCCTCATCGAGTATAACATTGCCCTCTGATCGAGAATAACAAAGTCCCCTGATCGAGTATAACAAAGCTCCCTGATCGAGTATAACAAAGTCCCCTGATCGAGTATAACAATGTCCCCTGATCGAGTATAACACAGCTCCCTGATCGAGTATAACAAAGTCGTCTGATCAAGTATAAAAAAAGTCTCCTGGTCGAGTATAACACAGCCCCCTGATCGAGTATAACAAAGTCCCCTGATCGAGTATAACAAAATTCCCTGATCGAGTATAACAAAGCCCATGATCGAGTATAACGAAGTCCCCTGATCGAGTATAACAAAGCCCTCTGATCGAGTATAACAAAGTCCCTGATCGAGTATAACCAAGTCCCTTGATCGAGTATAACAAAGCTCCCTGAACGAGTATAACAAAGTCCCCTGATCGAGTATAAAAAAGTCTCCTGATCGAGTATAACAAAGTCCTCTGATCGAGTATAACAAAACCCTCTGCTCGAGTATAACAAACTCCCCAGCTCAAGCATTTCAAATTCCCCTGATCGAGTATAACAAATTCCCCTGATCGAGTATAACAAAGTTCCCTGATCAAGTATAACAAAGCCCCCTGATCGAGTATAACAAAGTCCCCTGGCCGAGCATAACAAAGTACCCTGATCGAGTGAAACAAAACCCTCTGATCGAGTATAAGAAAGCCGCCTAATCGAGTATAAAACAAGGCCCCTTTTCGAGAGTAACAAAGTCTCCTCATCAAGCATAACAAAGGCCCCTGGTCGAGTATAATAAAGCCCCCCTGATCGAGTATAACAAAGACCCCTGTTCGAGTATAAGAAAGTCCCCTGATCGAGTATAACAAAGCCCCCTGATCTAGTATAAAAAAGTCCCCTGATCGAGTATAACAAAGTCCCGTGATCGAGTGTAACAAAGCCACTGATCGAGTATAACAATGCCCCCTGATCGAGTATAACAAAGACCCCTGTTCGAGTATAAGAAAGTGTCCTGATCGAGTATGACAAAGCCCCCTGATCTAGTATAACAAAGTCCTCTGATCGAGTTTAACAAAGCCCCCTGATCGAGTATAACAAAGACCCCTGATCGAGTATAACAAAGCCCTTTGATGAAGTATAACAAAGTCCCTTGATCGTATAACAAAGCCCCCTGAACAAATATAACAAAGTCCCCTGATCGAGTATAACAAAGTCCCCGGATCGAGTATAACAAAGAACCTTGATCAAGTATAAAAATGGCCCCAGAACGAGTATAACAAATTCCCATTGAACAAGTATAACAAAGGCCCCTGATCGAGTATAACAAAGGCCCCTGATTGAGTATAACAAAGTTCCCTTGTCGAGTATAACAAAATCTCCTGATCGAGTATAACAAAGTTCCCTGATCGTGTATAAAAAAGTCCCCTCATCGAGTATAACAAAGTCCGCTGACCGAGTATAACAAAGTCCCTTGATCGAGTTATCAAAGCCACCCTGGTTGCGTATAACAAAGTCCCCTGATCGAAAGGAACAAAGTCCCCTAATCGAGCATAAGAAAGGCCCATGGTCGAGTATAATAAAACCCCCCTCATCGAGTATAACAAAGACCCCTGATCGAATATAAAAAGTCTCCTGATCGAGTATAAAAAAGTCCCCTGATCGAGTATATCAAAGCCCCCTGGTGGAGTATAACAAAGGCCCCTAATCGAGTATAACAAAGTCTCCTAATCGAGTATAACAAAGTCCCCTGATCGAGTATAACAAAGTCCCCTGGAAGAGTATAACAATGTCCCCAAATCGAGTAAAACAAAGCCCCCTGGTCGAGTATAACAAAGACTCCTCATCGAGTTTAACAAATACTCCTGCTCGAGTATAACAAAGTCCCTTGGTCGAGTATAACAAAGGCCCATGATTGAGTATAACAAAGGCTCCTCATCGAGTAAAACAATGGCCCCTGGTCGAGCATAACACAGGCCCCTGGTCGAGTATATCAAAGTCCCCTGGTCGAGTATTATAAAGGCCCCTAATCGAGTATAACAAAGTCTCATGATCGAGTATAACAAAGTCCTTGGTTCGAGAATAAGAAAGGCCGCTAATCGAGTATAACAAAGTCCCCTGATCGAGTATAATACAAAGCCCCCTGATCGAGTATAACAAGTCCCCTGATCGAGTATAACAAAGCTCCCTAATCGAGTATAACAAAGTCCCCTGATCGAGTATAAAAAAGTCTCCTGATCGAGTATAACAAAGCCCTCTGATCGAGTATAACAAAGTCCCCTGCTCAAGCATAACAAATTCCCCTGATCGAGTATAACAAATTCCCCTGATCGAGTATAACAAAATTCCCTGATCGAGTATAGCAAAGCCCCTGATCGAGTATATCGAAGTCACCTGATCGAGTATAACAAAGCCCTCTGATCGAGTATAACAAAGTAACCTGCTCAAGCATAACAAATTCCCCTGATCGAGTATAACAATTTCCCATGATCGAGTATAACAAAGCCCCTCATCGAGTATAACGAAGTCCCCTGATCGAGTATAACAAAGCCCTTTGATCGAGTATAACAAAGCTGCCTGATCGAGTATAAAAAAGGCCCCATAGTCGAGTATAACAAAGTCCCCTGGTCGAGTATAACAAAGCCCCCTGATCGAGTATAACAAAGTCCCCTGGTCGAGTATAACAAAGTACCCTTATCGAGTACAACAAAGGCCCCTGATCGAGTATAGCAAAGTCCCCTTATCGAGTATAACAAAGCCCCCTGATCTAGTATAACAAAGTCCTATGATCGAGTATAACAAGGCCCCCTGATCGAATATAACAAAGTCCCCTGCTCGAGCATAACAAATTCCCCTGATCGAGTATAACAAAGTCCCCTGGTCGAGTATAACAAAGCCCCCTGATCGAGTATAACAAAGTCCCCTGATCGAGTATAACAAAGTCCCCTCATCGTGTATAATACAAAGTCCCCTGATCGAGTATAACAAAGTCACCTGATCGAATACAACAAAGTCCCCTGATCGATTATAACAAAGCTCCCTCATCGAGTATAACAAAGTCCCCTGATCGAGTATAAAAAGGTCTGCTGATCGAGTATAACATTGCCCTCTGATCGAGTATAACAAAGTCCCCTGATCGAGTATAACAAAGCTCCCTCATCGAGTAAAACAAAGTCCCCTGATCGAGTATAACAAAGTCCCCTGATCGAGTATAACAAAGCTCCCTGATCGAGTATAACAAAGTCCCCTGATCGAGTATAACAAAGACTCCTCATCGAGTTTAACAAATACCCCTGATCGAGTATACCAAAGTTCCATGATTGAGTATAACAAAGGCTCCTCATTGAGTATAACAATGGCCCCTGGTCGAGCATAACCCAGGTTCCTGGTCGAGGATATCAAAGTCCCCTGGTCGAGTATAATAAAGGCCCCTAATCGAGTATAGCAAAGTCTCATGATCGAGTATAACAAAGTCCCCTGGTTCGAGAATAACAAAGGCCCCTGATCGAGTATAGCATATAAGTCCCCTGATCGAGTATAACAAGGTCCCCTGATCGAGTATAACAAAGTCCCCTCATCGTGTATAATACAAAGCCCCCTGATCGAGTATAACAAAGTCCCCTCATCGAATATAACAAAGTCCCCTGATCGATAATAACAAAGCTCCCTGTTCGAGTATAACAAAGTCACCTGATCGAGTATAAAAAAGTCCCCTGATCGAGTATAACATTGCCCTCTGATCGAGTATAACAAAGTCCCCTGACCGAGTATAACAAAGCTCCCTGATCGAGTATAACAAAGTCCCCTGATCGAGTATAACAAAGGATCGAGTATAACTGATCGAGTATAACGAAGTCCCCTGATCGAGTATAAAAATCGAGTATAACAAAGTCCCTTGATCATATAACAGCTCCCTGATCGATTATAACAAAGTCCCCTAATCGAGTATGTCTCCTGATCGAGTATAACAAAGTCCTCTGATCGAGTATAACAAAGTGCCCTGATCGAGTATAACAAAGTCCCTTGATCGAGTATAACAAAGCTCCCTGATCGATTATAACAAAGTCCCCTAATCGAGTATAAAAAAGTCTCCTGATCGAGTATAACAAAGACCTCTGATCGAGTATAACAAAGCCGCCTGATCGAGTATAAAAAAGGCCCCATAGTCGAGTATAACAAAGTCCCCTGGTCGAGTATAACAAACCCCCCTGATCGAGTATAATAAAGTCCCCTGGTCGAGTATAACAAAGTACCCTGATCGAGTACAACAAAGGCCCCTGATCGAGTATGACAAAGTCCCCTGCACGAGCATAAAAAATTCACCTGATCGAATACAACAAATTCCCCTGATCGAGTATAACAAAGTTCCCTGATCGAGTATAACAAAGCCCCCTGATCGAGTATAACAAAGTCCCCTGATCGAGCAAAACAAAGCCCCCAGGTCGAGTATAACAAAGACTCCTCATCGAGTTTAACAAATACCCCTGATCGAGTATACCAAAGTTCCATGATTGAGTATAATAAAGGCTCCTCATCGAGTATAACAATGGCCCCTGGTCGAGCATAACACAGGCCCCTAGTCGAGGATATCAAAGTCCCCTGGTCGAGTATAATAAAGGCCCCTAATCGAGTATAGCAAAGTCTCATGATCGAGTATAACAAAGTCCCCTGGTTCGAGAATAACAAAGGCCCCTGATCGAGTATAGCATATAAGTCCCCTGATCGAGTTTAACAAACTCCCCTGATCGAGTATAACAAAGTCCCCTCATCGTGTATAATACAAAGTCCCCTGATCGAGTATAACAAAGTCCCCTGATCGAGTATAACAAAGCCGCCTGATCGAGTATAAAAAAGGCCCCATAGTCGAGTATAACAATGTCCCCTGGTCGAGTATAACAAAGCCCCCTGATCGAGTATAACAAAGTCCCCTGGTCGAGTATAACAAAGTACCCTGATCGAGTACAACAAAGGCCCCTAATCGAGTATAGCAAAGTCCCCTTATCGAGGATAACAAAGTCCCCGATCGAGTATAACAAAGTCCCCTCATCGAGTATAACAAAGTCCCCTCATCGAGTATAACAAAGCCCCCTGATCTAGTAAAACAAAGTCCTCTGATCGAGTATAACAAAGCCCCCTGATCGAGTATGACAAAGTCCCCTGCTCGAGCATAACAAATTCACCTGATCGAGTACAACAAATTTCCCTGATCGAGTATAACAAAGTTCCCTGATCGAGTATAACAAAGTACCCTGATCGATTGAAACAAAGATCTATGATCGAGTATAAAAAAGCCGCCTGATCGAGTATAAAACAAGGCCCCATAGTCGAGTAATAACAAAGTCCCCTGTTCGAGTGTAACAAAGTCCCATTATCGAGTATAACAAAGGCCCCTGATCGAGTCTAACAAAGGCCCTTGGTCGAGTATAACAAAGTCCCTTGATCGAGTAAAACAAAGTCCAATGATCGAGTATAACAAAGTCGACTAATCGAGTAAAACAAAGTCCCCTGATCGAGTATAACAAAGTCCCCTGGATCGAGTATAACAAAGGCACCTGTTCGAGTATAACAAAATCCCATGATCGAGTATAACAAAATCCCCTGATCGAGCATAACAAAGTTTCCTGATCGAGTATAACAAAGTCCCCTGATCGAGTATAACAAAGTCCTCTGAGCGAGTATAACAAAGCCCCCTGATGGAGTATCCTAAACCCCCTTGATCGAGTATAACAAAGTCCCCTAACCGAGTATAACAAAGTTCCTGGTCGAGTATAACAAAGTCCCCTGCTCGAGTACAACAAAGGCCCCTGATCGAGTATAGCAAAGTTCACTTATCGAGTATAACAAAGTCCCCTGATCGAGTATAACAAAGCTCCCTCATCGAGTATAACAAATGTCCCCTGATCGAGTATAAAAAAGTCTCCTGATCGAGTATAACACAGCCCCCTGATCGAATATAACAAAATTCCCTGATCGAGTATAACAAAGCCCTCTGATCGAGTATAACAAAGTCCCCTGATCAAGTATAACAACATCCCCTGATCGAGTATAACAAAGCTCCGTGATCGAGTATAACAAAGTCCCCTGATCAAGTATAAAAAAGTCTCCTGATCGAGTATAACAAAGTCCTCTGATCGAGTATAACAAAGTCCCCTGCTCAAGCAAAACAAATTCCCCTGATCGAGTATAACAAATTCCCCTGATCGAGTATAACAAAGCAACTGATTGAGTATAATAAAGTCCCTGATCGATTATAACAAAGCCCTCTGATCGATTATAACAAAGCCGTCTCATCGAGTATAAAAAACGGCCCCATAGTCGAGTATAACAAAGTTCCCTGGTCGAGTATAACAAAGCCCCCTGATCGAGTATAACAAAGAACCCTGGTCGAGTATAACAAAGTACCCTGATCGAGTACAACAAAGGCCCCTCATTGAGTATAGCAAAGTCCCCTAATCGAGTATAACAAAGTCCCCTGATCGAGTATAAAAAAGTCTCCTGATCGAGTATAACAATGCTCTCTGATCGAGTATAACAAAGTCCCCTGCTCAAGCATAACAAATTCCCCTTATCGAGTATAACAAATTCCCCTCATCGAGTATAACAAAATTCCCTTATCGAGTATAACAAAGCCCTCTGATCGAGTATAACAAAGTCCCCTGATCGAGTATAATAAAGTCCCCTGATCGAGTATAACAAAGCTCCCTGATCGAGTATAACAAAGTCCCCTGATCGAGTATTTAAAAGTCTCCTGATCGAGGATAACAAAGTCCCCTAATCGAGTATAACAAAGCCCTCTGATCGAGTATAACAAAGTAACCTGCTCAAGCATAACAATTTCCCCTAATCGTGTATAACAAACTCCCCTGATCGAGTATAACAAAATTCCCTTATTGAGAATAACAAAGCCCCTGATCGAGTATAACGAAGTCCCCTGATCGAGTATAACAAAGCTCTTTGATCGAGTATAAAAAGCTGCCTGATCGAGTATAAAAAAGGCCCCATAGTCGATAATAACAAAGTTCCCTGGTCGAGTATAACAAAGCCCCCTGATCGAGTATAACAAAGTCCCCTGGTCGAGTATAACAAAGTCCCCTTATCGAGTATAACAAAGCCCCCTGATCTAGTATAACAAAGTCCTCTGATCGAGTATAACAAAGTTCCCTGATCGAGTATAAAAAAGTCCCCTTATCGAGTATAACAAAGTCCGCTGACCGAGTATAACAAAGCCCTCTGATTGAGTATAACAAAGTAACCTGCTCATGCATAACAAATTCCCCTGATCGAGTATAACAAATTCCCCTGATCGAGTATAACAAAGCCCCTGATCGAGTATAGCGAAATCCCCTGATCGAGTATAACAAAGCTCTTTGAAACAAAGATGCTTGATCGAGTATAAAAAAGGCTCCATAAGTATAACAAAGTCCCCTGGTCGAGTATAACAAAGCCCCCTGATCGAGTATAACAAAGTCCCATGGTCGAGTATAACAAAGTACCCTTATCGAGTACAACACAGGCACCCTGATCGAGTATAGCAAAGTCCCCTTATCGAGTATAACAAAGCCCCCTGATCTAGTATAACAAAGTCCTCTGATCGAGTATAACAATGCCCCCTGATCGAATATAACAAAGTCCCCTGCTCGAGCATAACAAATTCCCCTGATCGAGTACAACAAATTCGCCTGGTCGAGTATAACAAAGTCATCTGATCGAGTATAACAAAGTCCCCTGATCGAGAATAACAAGGCTCCCTGATCGAGTATAACAAAGTCCCCTGATCGAGGATAAAAAAAAGTCTCCTGATCGAGTATAACGAAGTCCACTTATCGAGTATAACAAAGCCCTTTGATCGAGTATAACAAAGCCGCCTGATCGAGTATAAAAAAGGCCCCATTGTCGAGTATAACAAAGTCCCCTGGTCGAGTATAACAAAGCCACCTGATCGACTATAACAAAGGCCCCTGGTCGAGTATAACAAAGTACCCTGATCGAGTACAACAAAGGCCCCTGAGCGAGTATAGCAAAGTCCCCTTATCAAGAATAACAAATTCCCCCGATCGAGTATAACAAAGTCCCCTCATCGAGTATAACAAAGTACCCTGATCGAGTATAACAAAGCCTCCTGATCTAGTATAACAAAGTCCTCTGATCAAGTATAACAATGCCCCGTGATCGAATATAACAAAGTCTCCTGCTCGAGCATAACAAATTCCCCTGATCGAGTACAACAAATTCCCCTGATCAAGCAAAACAAAGTTACCTGATCGAGTGTAACAAAGTCCCCTGATCGAGTATAAGAAAGTCCTCTGATCGAGTATAACAAAGCCCCCTGATTGAGTATCCTAAACCCCACTGATCGAGTATAAAAAAGTTCCCTAACCGAGTATAACAAAGAACGCTGGTCGAGTATAACGAAGTCCCCTGCTCGAGTACAACACAGGCCTCTAATCGAGTATAAGCAAGCCACCCTGATCGAGTATAACAAAATCCCCTGTTCGAGTATAACAAAGTCCCGTGATTGAGTATAACAAAGCCACTGATCGAGTATATCAACGCTCCCTGATCGAGTATAACAAAGGCCCCTGGTCGAGTATAATAAAGCCCTCCTCATCGAGTATAACAAAGACCCCTGATCGAATATAAAAAGTCGCCTGATCGAGTATAACAAAGTCCCCTAATCGAGTACAACAAATTCCCCTGATCGAGTATAATAAAGTTCCCTGATCGAGTATAACAAAGCCCCCTGATCGAGTATAAAAAAGTCTCCTGATCGAGTATAACAACGCCCTCTCATCGAGTATAACAAAGTCCCCTGCTCAAGCATAACAAATTCCCCTGATCGAGTATAACAAATTCCCCTGATCGAGTATAACAAAATTTCCTGATCGAGTATAACAAAGCCCCTGATCGAGTATAAAGAAATCCCCCGATCGAGTATAACAAAGCCCTTTGATCGAGTATAACAATCCCGCCTGATCGATTATAAAAAAAGGCCCCATAGTCGAGTATAACAAAGACCCCTGGTCGAGTATAACAAAGCCCCCTGTTCGATTATAAAAAAGTCCCCTGGTCGAGTATAACAAAGTACCCTAATCGAGTACAACAAAGGCCCCTGATCTAGTATAACAAAGTCCCGTGCTCGAGCATAATAAATTCCCCTGATCGAGTATAACAAAGCCCCCTGATCTAGTATAACAAAGTCCCGTGCTCGAGCATACCAAATTCCCCTGATCGAGTACAACAAATTCCCCTGATCGAGTATAACAAGGTTCCCTGATCGAGTATAACAAAGCCCCCTGATCGAGTATAACAAAGTCTCCTCTCCGAGTATAACAAAGTCCCCTGATCGAGTAAAACAAAGCCCTCTCATCGAGTAAAAGAAAGCCCCCTGATCGAGTATAAAACAAGGCCCCATAGTCGAGTATAACAAAGTCCCCTGGTCGAGTGTAACAAAGTCCCATTATCGAGTATAACAAAGTCCCCTCATCGTGTATAATACAAAGTCCCCTGATCGAGTATAACAAAGTCACCTGATCGAATACAACAAAGTCCCCTGATCGAGTATAACAAAGCTCCCTGATCGAGTATAACAAATTCGACTAATCGAGTAAAACAAAGTCCCCTAATCGAGTATAACAAACTCCCCTGGATCGAGTATAACAAAGGCACCTGTTCGAGTATAACAAAATCCCCTGATCGAGTATAACAAAGTCCCCTGTTCGAGCAAAACAAACCCCCCTGGTCGAGTATAACAAAGACTCCTCATCGAGTTTAACAAATACCCCTGATCGAGTATACCAAAGTTCCATGATTGAGTATAACAAAGGCTCCTCATCGAGTATATCAATGGCCCCTGGTCGAACATAACACAGACCCCTGGTCGAGGATATCAAAGTCCCCTGGTCGAGTATAATAAAGGCCCCTAATCGAGTATAACAAAGTCCCCTGGTTCGAGAATAACAAAGGCCCCTGATCGAGTATAGCATATAAGTCCCCTGATCGAGTATAGCAAAGTCCCCTGATCGAGATAACAAAAACCCCTCATCGTGTATAATACAAAGTCCCCTGATCGAGTATAACAAAGTCACCTGATCGAATACAACAAAGTCCCCTGATCGAGTATAACAAAGCTCCCTGATCGAGTATAACAAAGTCCCCTGATCGAGTATAAAAAAGTCTCCTGATCGAGTATAACTTTGCCCTCTGATCGAGTATAACAAAGTCCCCTGATCGAGTATAACAAAACTCCCTCATCGAGTATAACAAAGTCCCCTGATCGAGTATAACAAAGTCCCCTGATCGAGTATAACAAAGCTCCCTGATCGAGTATAACAAAGTCCCCTGCTCGAGCAAAACAAAGCCCCCTGGTCGAGTATAACAAAGACTCCTCATCGAGTTTAACAAATACCCCTGATCGAGTATACCAAAGTTCCATGATTGAGTATAACAAAGGCTCCTCATTGAGTATAACAATGGCCCCTGGTCGAGCATAACCCAGGTTCCTTGTCGAGGATATCAAAGTCCCCTGGTCGAGTATAATAAAGGCCCTAATCGAGTATAGCAAAGTCTCATGATCGAGTATAACAAAGTCCCCTGGTTTGAGAATAACAAAGGCCCCTGATCGAGTATAGCATATAAGTCCATTGATCGAGTATAACAAAGTCGCCTGATCGAGTATAACAAAGTTCCCTCATCGTGTATAATACAAAGCCCCCTGATCGAGTATAACAAAGTCCCCTGATCGAATATAACAAAGTCTCCTGATCGAGAATAACAAAGCTCCCTGATCGAGTATAACAAAGTCCCCTGATCGAGTATAAAAAAGTCCCCTGATCGAGTATAACATTGCCCTCTGATCGAGTATAACAAAGTCCCCTGATCGAGTATAACAAAGCTCCCTGATCGAGTATAACAAAGTCCCCTGATCGAGTATAACAAAGTCCCCTAATCGAGTATAACAAAGCTCCCTGATCGAGTATAACAAAGTCCCCTGATCGAGTATAACAAAATTCCCTGATCGAGTATAACAAAGCCCCTCATCGAGTATTACGAAGTCCCTTGATCGAGTATAACAAAGCCCTCTGATCGAGTATAACAAAGTCCCCTGATCGAGTATAACAAAGTCCCCTGATCGAGTATCACAAAGCTCCGTGATCGAGTATAACAAAGTCCCCTAATCGAGTATAAAAAAGTCTCCTGATCGAGTATAACAAAGGCGCCTCATCAGCAGTATAAAAAAAAGGCCCCATAGTCGGGTATAACCAAAGTCCACGGTCGAGAATAACCGAAGCCCCCCTGATCGAGGTATAACAAAGAACCGCAATTCGAGTATAACAAAGTACCTGATCGGAATTACAACAAAGGCCCTCTTCGGTATAGCAAGTCGCTTACAATCGAAACAACAAAGTCCCTGATCGAGTATAAAAAGTCTCCTGATCGAAATTATAGCAAAGCTCTCCTGATCCAGGTAACAAAGTCCCCTGCTCAAGCATAACAAATTCCCTGATCGAGTATAACAAATTCCCCTCGCCGAGTATATAGAATTCCCTGATCGAGTATAACAAAACCCTCTGATCGGTAACAAAGTCCCCTGTTCCGAGTATAGCAAAGTCCCTGATCCAGGTATAACCAAAAGCTCCCTGATCGGGTATAACAAAGTCCCTGATCGAGTATTTAAAAGTCTCTGATCGAGAGTATAACAAGTCTCCTGTTCAGGTAACAATCCCTCTGATCGAAATTACTTATAACAAGTAACCTGTCGACATAACAAATTCCCTGATCGAGTATAAAAACCCTGATCGAGTATAACAAAGCTCTCTGATCGAGTATAACAAAAGTCCCCTGCTCAAGCATAACAAATTCTGATCGAGTATAAAAATTCCTGATCGAGTATAACAAAATTCCCTGGTCGAGTATAACAAAGCCCTCTGATCGAGTATAACAAAGTCCCTGATCGAGTATAACAAAGTCCCTGATCGAGTATAACAAAGCTCCTGATCGAGTATAACAAAGTCCCCGGACGAGTACAAAAAAGTCTCCTGATCGAGTATAACAAAGTCCCCTGATCGAGTATAACCAAGCCCTCTGATCGAGTATAACAAAGTAACCTGCCTAAGCATCACAAATTTCCCTGATGGTGTATAACAAATTCCCTGATCGAGTATAACAAATTTCCTGATTGAGTATAAGAAAGCCCTGATCGAGTATAACGAAGTCCCTGATCGAGTATAACAATGCCCTTGATCGAGTATAACAAAGCTGCCTGATCGAGAGTATAAAAAAAACCATAGTCAGTATAAGAAAGTCCCTGGTCGAGTATAACAAAGCCCCTGATCGAGGGATAACAAAGTCCCCTGATCGACCTGGCAAGCTCACTGATCGAGTATAACAAGATCCCCTGATCCAGATATAACAAAGTTCCTGATCGAGTATAACAAAGCTGCTGATCAGCGAGTATAACAAAGTCCCTGAACGTGTATAAAAAGTTTCCTCATCGAGTACAACATTTGCTCTGATCGAGAATAACAAAGTCCCTGATCGAGTATAACAAAGCTCTGATCGAGAGTATAACAAAGTCCCCTGATCGAGTATAACAATAATGTCCCTGATCGAGTATGACACAGCTCTGATCGAAATTATAACAAAGTCGTCTGATCGAGTTTAAAAAGTCTCCTGGTCGAGTATAACACAGCCCCTGATCCCGAGTAAAAACAAAGTCCCCTGATGAGTATAACAAAATTCCCTGTCGAGGTATAACAAAGCCTGATCAGAGTATAACGAAGTCCCTGATCAGTATAACAAAGCCCTCTGATCGAGTATAACAAGTCCCTTGATCGAGTATAACAAAAGCTCCTTGAACAGGTATAACAAAGTCCCTGATCGAGTATAAAAAGTCTCCTGATCGAGGTATAACAAAGTCCTGTGATCGAGTATAACAAAGCCTCTGCTTAAGTATAACAAAGTCCCCTGCTCAAGCATTTCAAATTCCTGATCGGTATAACAAATTCCCTGATCGAGTATAACAAAGTTCCTGATCCAAGTATAACAAAGCCCCTGATGCGAGGTATAACAAAGTCCCTGGCGAGCAT
>NW_024733734.1:2853173-2864518 GCF_018991925.1 Homarus americanus | reverse complement strand
AAAGTCCCCTGACCGAGTATAACAAAGTCCCCTCATCGAGAACAGCAAAGCCCCCTGGTCGAGTATAATAAAGGCCCCTCATGGAGTATAACGAAGTCTCATGATCGAGTATTTCAAAGTCCCCTGCTTCGAGTATAACAAAAGCCCCTCATAAAGTATAACAAAGGCCCCTCATCGAGTATAACAACAGTCCCTGATATAGTATAACAAAGGCCCCTGATCGAGTAAACAAAGGCCCCTAATCGAGTATAACAAAGTCCCCTGATCGAGTATAACAAAGTCCCATGGTCGAGCATAACAAAGTCCCTTGATCGAGTATAACAAAGGCCCCTGATCGAGAATAACAAAGGCCCCCGGTTGAGTACAACAAAGGTTCCTGATCGAGTATAACAAAGTCCCCTGATCGAGTATAACACATCCCCTGATTGAGTATAACATATCCCCTGATCGTGTATAACAAATTCCTCTAATCGAGTACACCAAAGGCCCCTCATTAAGTCTAACAAAGGCCCCTCATCGAGTATAACAAAGTCAACGGATCAAATATAACAAAGCCCCTCATCGAGTATTACAAAGTCCCTGATCGAATATAAGAAAGCCCCCTGATCGAATATAAAAAAGTCCCCTGAACGAGTATAACAAAGGCCCTTGATCGAGAATAACAAAGACCCCTGATCGAGTATAACAAAGTCACCTTATCGAGTATAAGGAAGTCCTCTGGTCGAATATAAGCAAATTCCACTGATCAGAACGCAACAAAAGTCCCTGATTAAAGTATAACAAAATACGATTAAATATATAGAATTCAGTGAACGCTTGGTATAACAAGTCCTGAACGACCATAACAAAGCCCTGGTCATCAGCCTTAACCAGATTCTTCATTCCGAATAAACGGCCCTGATCGAAGAGTACAGCAAGGCCACTGGTCAAGGCATAACAAATACGGACAAATGACCCTGGACGAGTATAACAAAGCCCCTGATCGAGTATAACAAAGTCTCTTGATCGAATATAACAAATTCCCCTGGTTCGAGTATAACAAAAGCCCCTGATAAAGTATAACAAAGGCCCCTGATCGGGCATAACAAAGGCCCCTGATCGAGTATAACAAAGTCCCCTGATCGAGTATAACAAAGGCCCATGATCGAGTATAACAAAGGCCCCCGGTTGAGAATAACACATCTCCTGATCGATGATAACATATCCTCTAATCGTGTATAACAAATTTCCCTGGTCTAGTATAGTAATGTCCCCTGATCGAGTATAACAAAGTCCCCTGGTCGAGTAAAACAAAGTCCTCTGATCGAGTATAATATAGTCCCCTGATCGAATAAAATTAAATTCTCTTGATCGAGTATAACAAAGAGGCCTGGTAGAGTATAACAAAGTCCCCTTGTCGAGTATAACAAAGTCTCCTTATCCAGTAAAACAAAGTCCCATGGTCGAGTATAACACATCCCCTGATCGAGTATAACATATCCCCTGATCGAGTATAACATAGTCCCCTAGTCGAGTATAACAAAGTCTCCTGATCGAGTAAAACAAAGTCCAATGATCGAGTATAACCAAGGCCTTTGATCGAGTATAACAAAGACTCCGAATCGAGTATAACAAAGCCCCCTCATCGAGTATAACAAAGTCTCCACATCGAGTATAACAAAGTCCCCTGGTCGAGTATAACAAAGTTCCCTGATCGAGTATAACAAAGTCCCCTAATCGAGTATATCAAAGCCCCCTAGTCGAGTATAACAAAGCCCAATGATCGAGTATAAAAAGTCCCCTGATCGAGTATAACAAAGCCCTTTCATCGGGTATAACAAAGGTCACTGGTCGAGTATAACAAAGGTCCCTATTCGAGTATAACGAAGTCTCCTGATCGTGAATATCAAAGCCCCCTGGTCGAGTATAATAAAGTCCCCTGACCGAGTATAACAAAGTCCCCTCATCGAGAAGAGCAAAGCCCCCTGGTCGAGTATAATAAAGGCCCCTCATGGAGTATAACGAAGTCTCATGATCGAGTATTTCAAAGTCCCCTGTTTCGAGTATAACAAAAGCCCCTCATAAAGTATAACAAAGGCCCTTCATCGAGTACAACAACAGTCCCTGATATAGTATAACAAAGGCCCCTGATCGAGTAAACAAAGGCCCCTAATCGAGTATAACAAAGTCCCCTGATCAAGTATAACAAAGTCCCATGGTCGAGTATAACAAAGTCCCCTGATCGAGTATAACAAAGGCCCTCGGTTGAGTACAACAAAGAATCCTGACCGAGTATAACAAAGTCCCCTGATCGAGTATAACACAATCCTGATCGAGTATAACATATCCCCTGATCGTGTATAACAAAGTCCTCTCATTGAGTCTAACAAAAGCCCCTCATCGACTATAACAAAGTCACCTGATCAAATATAACAAAGCCCCTCATCGAGTATAACAAAGTCCCTCATCGAATATAAGAATGCCCCCTGATCGGGTATAACAAAGTCCTCTGATCAAGTATAACAAAGTCCCCTGATCGAATATAAAAAAAGTCCCCTGATCGAGTATAACAAAGGCCCTCGGTTGAGTACAGCAAAGAATCCTGACCGAGAATAACAAAGGCCCCTCATCGAGTATAAGAAAAGCCCCTGGTCGAGAATAAAAAATAACCCAGTTGGACCATAACAAAGGCCCCTGGTCGAGTATAACAAAGTCCCCTGATCGAGTATAACAAAGTCCTCTGATCAACTTTAACAAAGTCCCCTGATCGAGTTTAACAAAGTCCCCTGATCAATTATGACAAAGGAGCTTGATTGAGTATAACAAAGTCCCCTGATCGTGTATATCAAAGCCCCCCTCATCGAGTTTAACAAATTCCCTTGATCGAGTATAACAAAGTCCCCTTGTCAAGGATAACAAAGGCCCATGATCGAGTATAACAAAGTCCCCTAATCGAGTAGAACAAAGTCCCCTGGTCGAGTATAACAAAGTCCCCTGATCGAGTATAACAGAGGCTCATGATCGAGTATAAGAAAGGCCCCTGGTCGAGAATAACAAAGCACCCTGTTTGACCATAACAAAGGCCCCTGCTCGAGTATAACAAAATCCCCTGATCGAGTATAACAAAGTCCTCTGATTAAGTATAACAAAGTCCAATGATCGAGTATAACAAAGGCCGTTGATCGAATATAATAAAGGTCCCTGATCGAGTATAACAAAGTCCCCTGATCGAATATAAAAAAGTCCCCTAATCGAGTATAACAAAGTCCCCTGGTCGAGTATAACAACGTCCCATTATCGAGTACAACAAAGGCCCCTCATCGAGTCTAACAAAGTCCCCTGATCAATTGTGACAAATGCCCTTGATCGAGTATAACAAAGGCCCCTGATCGAGTATAACAAAGTCCCCTGATCGAGTATAACAAAGTCCCATGGTCGAGTATAACAAAGGCCACTGATCGAGTATAACAATGACCCCTCATCGAGAATAACAAAGGCCCCTGATCGAGTATAAGAAAAGCCCCTGGTCGAGAATAAAAAAAACGCCAGTTTGACCATAACAAAGGCCCCTGATCGAGCATAACAAAGCTCCCCTGAACAAATAATACAAAGTCCCCTGATCAAGTATAACAAAGTCCCCTCATCGAGTATAACAAAGTCCCCTGATCGAGTATTACAAAGGCCTCTGATCGAGTATAACGAAGTTCCATGATCGAGTATAACAAAGTCCCTTGATCGAGTATAACAAAGTCCCCTGATCGAGTATAACAAAGGCCCCTGATCGAGTATAACAAAGGCCCCTGGTCGACTGGTCGAGAATAACAAAGCCCCCTGTTTTACCATAACAAAGGCCCCTGGTCGAGTAAAACAAAGTCCCCTGATCGAGTATAACAAAGTCCTCTGATCAAGTATAACAAAGTCCCCTGATCAAGTATAACAAAGGCCCTTGATCGAATATAATAAAGTCCCCTAATCGAGTATAACAAATTTCCTTGATCGAATATAAGAAATTCCCTTGATCGAGTATAACAAAGACCTCTGGTCCAGTATAACAAATTCCCCTCATCGAGTATACCAAAGTCCCCTGGTTGAGTATAACAAAGGCCCCTCATCGAGTATAACAAAGGCCCCTCATCGAGTCTAACAAAGTCCCCTGATCAATTATGACAAAGGCCCTTGATGGAGTATAACAAAGTCCCCTGATCGAGTATATCAAAGCCCCCTCATCGAGTATAACAAAGTCCCCTGATCGAAAATAACAAAGTCCCCTGGTCGAGTATAACAAAGGCCCCTGATCGAGTATAATAAAGTCCCCTGATCGAGTAGAACAAAGTCCTCTGGTCGAGTATAACAAAGGCCCCTATTGGAGTATAACAAAAACCCTGATGGTGTATAACAAAATCCCCTGTTCGAGGAAAACAAAGCCCCCTCATCGATTATAACAAAGTCCCCTGATCGAGTATAACAAAGTCCTCTGATCGAGTATAACAAAGGACCCTGGTCGATTATATCAAAGTCCCCTGATCGAGTATAACAAAGCCCACTCATCGAGTATAACAAATTCCCCTGGAGTATAACAAAGTCCCCTGATCGAGTATATCAAACCCTCCTCATCGAGTATGACAACGACCCCTGATAGAATATATCAAAGTCCTTTGGTCGAGAATAACAAAGGCCCCTGATCGAGTATAACAAAGTCCCTTGATCGAGAAGAACAAAGTCCCCTGGTCGAGCATAACAAAGGCCTCTAATCGAGTATAACAAAGTCCCCTGGTCGAGAATAACAAAGGCCCCTAATGGAGTATAACAAAGACCCTGATGGAGTATAACAAAGTCCCCTCATCCAGTACAGCAAAGTCCCCTAATCGAATATAACAAAGCAACCTGATCGAGTATAACAAAGGCCTCTGATCGAGTATAACAAAGTCCTCTGATCGAGTATAACAAAAGCCCCAGATCGAGTATAAGAAAGGTCCCTGGTCGAGAATAACAAAGCCCCTTGTTTGACCTTAACAAAGGCCCCTGGTCGAGTATAACAAAGTCCCCTGATCGAGTATCACAAAGTCCTCTAATCAAGTATAACAAAGTCCCCTGATCGAGTATAACAAAGGCCTCTGATCAGGTATAACAAAGTCCCCTGATCGAGTATAACAAAGTCCCTTGATCGAGTATAACAAAGTCCCCTGATCGAGTATAACAAAGGCCCCTGATCGAGTATAAGGAAGGCCACTGGTCGACTGGTCGAGAATAACAAAGCCCCCAGTTTTACCATAACAAAGGCCCCTAGTCGAGTATAACAAAGTCCCCTGATGGAGTATATAAAAGCCCCCTCATCGAGTATAACAAACCCCCCTGATCGAATATAACAAAGTCCCGTGGTCGAGAATAACAAAGGCCCCTGATCGAATATAATAAAGTCCCCTAATCGAGTATAACAAAGTTCCCTGATCGAATATAAGAAACTCCCCTGATCGAGTATAACAAAGTCCCCTAGTCGAGTATAACAAATTCCCTTTATCGAGTATACCAAAGTCCCCTAGTTGAGTATAACAAAGGCCCCTCATCGAGTATAACAAAGGCCCCTCATCGAGTATAAGAAAGGCCACTGGTCGACTGGTCGTGAATAACAAAGCCCCCTGTTTTACCATAACAAAGGCCCCTGGTCGAGTATAACAAAGTCCCCTGATCGAGTATAACAAAGTCCTCTGATCGAGTATAACAAAGGACCCTGGTCGATTAAACAAAGTCCTCTGATCGAGTATAACAAAGCCCACTCATCGAGTATAACAAATTCCCCTGATGGCGTATAACAAAGTCCCCTGATCGAGTATATCAAAGCCCCTCATCGAGTATAACAAACCCCCCTGATCGAATATAACAAAGTCCCCTGATCGAGAAGAACAAAGTCCCCTGGTCGAGTATAGGAAAGTCCCCTGATCGAGTATAACAAAGTCCCCTGGTCGAGTATAACAAACTCCCCTAATCGAGTATAACAAATGCCCCTAATCGAATATAACAAAGACCCCTGATCGAGTATAACATATCCGCTGATCGTGTATAACAAAGTCCCCTGACCGAGTATAACAAAGCCCAATCATCGAGTAAAACAAAGTCCCCTCATCGAGAATAACACTGTCCCCTGATCGAATATAACAAAGTCCCCTTATAGAGCATAACAAAGGCCCCTGGTCGAGCATAACAAAGCCCCCCTGATGGAATAATACAAAGACCCTGATGGAGTAAAGCAAAGTCCCCAGTTCGAGTATAACAAAGGCCTCTAATCGAGTATAACAAAACCCCCTGTTTGAGTATAACAAAGCCCCCTGATCGAGTATAACAAAGGCCACTGGTGGAGCATAACAAAGGACCCTGGTCGAGTATAACAAAGTCCCCTGATCGAGTATAACAAAGCCCAATCATCGAGTAAAATAAAGTCCCCTGATCGAGCATAACAAAGCCCCCTTGATCGAATAATACAAAGTCCCCTGATCAAGTATAACAAAGTCCCCAGTTCGAGTATAACAAAGGCTCCTTTTGGAGTATAACAAAGACACTGATGGAGTATAACAAAGTCCCCTGATCGAGGAAATCAAAGCCCCACATCGAGTATAACAAAGGCCTCCGGTTGAGTATAACAAAGCCTCCTCATCGAGTATAACAAAGTCCCCTCATCGAGTATAATACATCCTCTGATCGAGTGTAACATATCCCCTGATCGTGTATAACAAAGTCCCCTGATCGAGTATAACAAAGTCCCCTAATCGAATATAACAAAGCCCCCTGATCGAGTATAACAAAGGCCACTGGTCGAGCATAACAAAGGACCCTGGTCGAGAATAACAAAGTCCCCTGACCGAGTATAACAAAGCCCAATCATCGAATATAACAAAGTCCCTTGATCGAGTATAACAAACTACCCTGATCGAGAATATCAAAGCCCCCTAATTGAGTATAACAAAGTCCCCTGATCGAGTATAAGAAATTCCCCAAGTCGAGAATAACAAAGGCCCCTGATCGAGTATAACAAAGTCCTCTGATCGAGAAGAACAAAGTCCCATGGTTGAGTATAACAAAGTCCCCTGATCGAGGAAAACAAAGCCCCCTGATCGAGTATAACAAAGTCCCCCGGTTGAGTATAACAAAGCCACTGTTCGAGTATAACAAAGTCCCCTAATCGAGTATAACAAAGTCCCCTGATCGAGTATAACAAAGTCCGTTGATCGAGTACAACAAAGCCCCCTTTTTGAGCATAACAATGTCCCCTGATCGAGTATATCAAAGCCCCTCATCGAGTATAACAAAGTCCCGTGATCGAATATAAAAAGTCCCCTGATCGAGTAAAAGAAAGTCCCCTGGTCGAGTATAACAAAGTCCGTTGTTCGAGTATAACAAAGCCCCCTCATCGAGAAAAACAAAGTCCCCCGATCGAGTATACCAAATTCCTCTGATCGAGTATAACAAAGTCCCCTGATCGAGTATAACAAAGGCCACTGATAGAGCATAACAAAGGACCCTGGTCGAGTATAGCAAAGTCCCCTGATCGAGTATATCAAAGACCCTCATCGAGTATAACAAAGGCCCTTCATCGAATATAATAAAGGCCCCTGGTTGAGTATACCAAAGCCCCCTGATGGAGTATAACAAAGTCCCCTGATCGAGTATAACAAAGTCACCTAATCGAGTATAACAAAGTCCCCTGATCGAGTATAACAAAGTTCCTTGATCGAGTAAAAAAAACGCCCCTGATCGAGTAAAACAAAGCCTCCGGTTGAGCATAACAAAGCCTCCTCAACGAGTATAGCAAAGGTCCTTGATCGTGTATAACAAATGCCCCTCATCGAGTGTAACAAAATCCCCTAATCGAATGTAACAAAGCCCCCTGATCGTGATCGAGTATAACAAAGGCCACTCTGTCGAGCATAACAAAGAACCCCTGGATCGAGTATAACAAAAGCGCCTGATATAGTATAAGAAAGGCCCCTGATCGAGTATAACAAAGGCACCTCATCGAGGATAACAAAGTCCCCTTATCGAGTATAACAAAGTCCCACGGTCGAGTATAACAAAGTCACCTGATCGAGTATAACAAAGTCACCTCATTGAGTATAACAAAGTCACCTGATCGAGAATAACAATGTCCCCTGATCGAGTATAACAAAGTCCCCTGGTCGTGTATAACAAAGTCTCCTCATCGAGTAAAACAAAGTCTAATGATCGACTATAACCAAGGCCTTTGATCGATATATAACAAAGTCCCCTAATCGAGTATATCAAAGCCCCTGGTCGAGTATAACAAAGCCCCCTGATCGACTATAACAAAGGCATTTCATCAGGTATTACAAATTCCCCTGGTCGAGTAAAACAAAGTCCCCTGATCTAGTATAACAAAGTCCCATGGTTGAGTATGACAAATTCCTCTGATCGAGCATAACAAAGGCCCCTGGTCGAGTATAACAAAGCCCCCTGATCAAGTATAACAAAGTCCCCTAATCTAGTATAATAAAGTCCCCTAATCGAATAAAACAAAGCCCCCTGATCGAGTATAACAAAGCCCCCTGATCGAGTATAAGAAAGTCCAATGGTCGAGTATAACAAAGTCCCTTGATCGAGTATAACAAGGGCCCCCGGTTGAGTAAAACAAAGCCTCCTGATCGAGTATAACAAAGTCCCCTGATCGAGTATAACACATCCCCAGAACGAGTATAACATATCCCCTGATCGTGTATAACAAAGTCCACTATTCGAGTATAACAAAGGCCCCTTATCGAGTCTAACAAAGGCCACGCATCGAGTATAACAAAGTCACCTGATCAAATATAACAAAGCCCCTCATCGAGTATAACAAAGTCCCTGATGGAATATAAGAAAGCCCCCTGATCGAATATAACAAAGTCTCCTGAACGAGTATAAAAAAGGCCCTTGATCGAGAATAACAAAGTCCCCTGATGGAGTATAACAAAGTCCCCTTATCGAGTATAACAAAGTCCCCTGGTCGAGTATAAGAAATTCCCCTCATCGTGTATAACAAATGCCCCTCATCGAGTATAACAAAGTCCCCTAATCGAATATAACAAAGCCCCCTGATGGAGTATAACAAAGGCCACTGGTCGAGCATAACAAAGGACCCTGGTCGAGTATAACATAGTCCCTGATCGAGTATAACAAAGCCCAATCATCGAGTATAACAAAATCCCCTGATCAAGTATACCAAAGTCCCCTGATCGAGTATATCAAAGCCCCCTGATTGAGTATAACAAAGTCCCCTGATCGAGTATAACAAAGCCCCCTGATCGAGTATAACAAAAGTCCTTGATCGTGTATATCAAATGCCCCTCATCGAGTATAACAAAGTCCCCTAATCGAATATAACAAAGCCCCCTGATCGAGTATAACAAAGGCCAATGGTCGAGCATAACAAAGGACCCCGGTCGAGTATAACAAAGCCCCTGATCGAGTACAACAAAGTCTCATAATCGAGTATAACAAATTCCCCTGGATCGAGTATAACAAAAGCCCCTGATATAGTATAAGAAAGGCCCCTGATCAAGTATAACAAAGGCACCTCATCGAGGATAACAAAGTCCCCTGACCGAGTATAACAAAGTTCCATGGTCGAGTATAACAAAGTCACCTGATCGAGTATAACAAAGGCCCATGATCGAGTATAACAAAGTCCCCTGATCGAGTATAACAAAGTCCCATGTTCGAGTATAACAAAGTCACCTGATCGAGTATAACAAAGGCCCATGATCGAGTATGACAAAGCCCCCTGATCGAGAATAACAATGTCCCATGATCGAGTATAACAAAGTCCCATGGTCGTGTATAACAAAGTCTCCTCATCGAGTAAAACAAAGTCCAATGATCGATATAACCAAGGCCTTTGATCGAGTATAACAAAGACCCCGAATCGAGTATAACAAAGCCCCCTCATAGAGTATAACAAAGTCTCCACATCGAGTATAACAAAGTCCCGTGGTCGAGTATAACAAAGTCCCCTGATCGATGTATAACAAAGTCCCCTAATCGAGTATATCAAAGCCCCCTGGTCGAGTATAACAAAGCCCAATAATCGAGTACAAAAAGTCCCCTAATCGAGTATAACAAAGCCCCCTTATCGAGTATAACAATGGTCCCTAGTCGAGTATAACAAAGGCCCGTAGTCGAGTATAACAAAGTCTCCTAATCGAGAATATCAAAGCCCCCTGGTCGAGTATAATAAAGACCCCTGACCGAGTATAACAAAGTCCCCTAATCGAGAATAGCTAAGCCCCCTGGTCGAGTATAATAAAGGGCCCTCATGGGTTATAACAAAGTCTCATGATCGAGTATTTCAAAGTCCCCTGGTTCGAGTATAACAAAAGCCCCTGATAGAGTATAACAAAGGCCCCTCATCGAGTATAACAACAGTCCAAGATATAGTATAACAAAGGCCCCTGATCGAGTAAACAAAGGCCCCTGATCGAGTATAACAAAGTCCCATGGTCGAGTATAACAAAGTCACCTGATGGAGTACAACAAAGGCCACCGGTTGAGTATAACAAAGCCTCCTCATCGAGTATAACAAAGTCCCCTGATCGAGTATAACACATCCCCTGATCGAGTATAACATATCCCCTGATCGTGTATAACAAAGTTCCTTAGTCGAGTATAGCAATGTCCCCTGATCGAGTATAACAAAGCCCCCTGATCGAGTATAACAAAGTCGCCTGGTCGAGTATAACAAAGTCCCCTGATCGAGTATAACAAAGTCTTCTGATCGAGTATAACAAAGTCCCCTGATCGAGTATAACAAAGGCCCCTGATCGAGTATAACAAAGGCCCTCGATCGAGTATAACTAAGTCCCCTGATAGAGTATAACAAAGTCCCCTGGTCGAGTATAACAAAGTCCCTTATTCGATTATAACAAAGCCCCTGATCGAGTATAATAAAGGCCCTGATCGAGTATAACAAAGTCTCATGATCGAGTATAACAAATATCCCTGGTTTGAGTAAAACAAAAGCCCCTGATATAGTATAACAAAGGCCCCTAATCGAGTATAACAAAGTCCCCTGATCGAGTATAACAAATTCTCTGTTCGAGTATAACAAAGTCCCCTTATCGAGTATAACAAAGGCCCTCGATCGAGTATAATAAAGTCCCATGATCGAATATAAATAAATCTCCTGATCGAGTAAAACAAAGTCCAATTATCGAGTATAACAAAGTCTCCTGATCGAATATAACAAAGACCCCTGGTCGAGTATAACAAAGTCCCCTGAAGGAGTAAAAAAAGTCCCTGATCGAGTATAACAAAGTTTCCTGATCGAGTCTAACAAAAACCCCTGGTCGAGTATAACAAAGTCCCCACATCGAGTATAACAA
>NW_024733734.1:2840613-2853073 GCF_018991925.1 Homarus americanus | reverse complement strand
GTGAAGAGCTGCAAAAGGACTCCAGGAATGGTTGAAGAAATGGCTGCCGAGATTCAATGTCACGAAGTGTCAGAGGTGAAATTGAAGCTACAATTGTACTGTCACCCGTCTGGTCCCGAGATATGCTAAGGGACTGTCAGTTGGTTGAAAATGTTCAAGGAGGGCCACCAGACTGGTCCCTGCACTTCGGCACCTCAACTACCCTGAGAGTTGGAGCTCCTGAACTTGCCTAGCTTATATTACAGATGGGCAAGGGTGACCTAGTTGAGGTGTCTAAGCATCTCAGGGGCACTACTCCAGTCGAGTGTCCTTACTTGGAACTGGCGGATACTCCCATAAGAGGTCACGGCTCAAGATTGAAGAAGCGCAAGTCCAGAAAACTGTGATGGCATTTTCTTCGGAGTGAGGTTGTAAACTCTTGGAACAATCTCCAGAAAATGTTGTGCGGCATCGATCGAGGAGCTCTTTCAAGAACTTGACCATCAGTGGAGCGGGTTCAGGTACATTCAGGAGCCGGTGCATGCCCAGTATTTGCCAACAGTGCGTGACAGAGACGTGACCGATTGCCGGGAGTATAGCGAGCCGATCTTTTGGTGAAGAGGATAAAGAAAAAAGTAAAGTTATCTGACTTAGTCCGTGCTTTATTTTAAAACTGGTTATTATGTTTGTTATGTCTCTTGTGGTGATTGGCGTGGTTAATGTGTCTGCACTGTTTAGTATGTTGAGGTCTATTGTTCTTGGTGGTTGCCATTTCTCTGTGTTTAGTTAAGGTGTGTTGTTACCATCTGTTCTGTTACACTACAGTAGTTTCTGTTTTCTAATGTGATTTTATATGTTACTCCAGAAATTTCTGAAAATCAGTTTTTGTCTACAGATTCTGTAGCTTTTACTCCATTATCATCTATAAGATGGCTGTTATCTATGGAGTTACTGCCCATTAGGTTTATATTTTACAGAAGAGTTTTGGATTGTGATGATTGGCCTCTGTATTTGTGATTAGCTGGTTCCATTACTTTTACTTTTATCCTCTTACCACTGATGGCTAGATTGGGCGATGTCACATCTCTGATTACTTTTCCTTTTCTGTGATCCTCTTCACCAAAAGATCGGCTCGTTAGCTGCTTGGGCGATCGGTCGTCTCTATTACGCACTGTTGGCAGTACTGGGCATGCACGGCTCCTGAATGTACCTGAACCCGCTCCAGTATTGGTCAAGTCTTGTCTTGAAAGAGCTCACACTTGTTGCGTCCCAACACTTTCTGGTAGTTGTTCCAAGATTTTACAACCCTCACTCCGAAAAAGTTTGCCCTGACAGTTTTTCTTTACTTGCGGCTTCTTCAATCTTGAGCTGTGACCCCTTGTGGCGAGGGCGATCCGCCAGCTTCATGTAGGACAATCGACTGAGTAATGCCCTTGAGATGCTTATACACCCAATTAGGTCACCCCTTGCCCGTCTGTAGCATAAGCTAGGCAAGTTCAGGCCTCCAATCTCAGGGTAGCTGAGGTGCCGAAGTGCAGGCACCAGTCTGCAGATGGTGGCCCTCTTTGAACATTTTCAACCAATTGACAGTCCCTAGCATATCTCAGGGCCAGACAGGGGTGACAGTACTCCAGATGGGGAAGCACTTCCTCTTGAAGATTGTAATGGGCCCTGTCTCATCAATAGAACATATTATATAAATGGTCAATACATCTGATATTATATTCAGATTCACCACCCTGTAACTTTCCACTGTCTATGAGTGAGATATGAGTTGAACACGTGAATGGTAGCTTCCAGAGGACAAGCCAATATGTCATCATCTATGTAGCCAGCGCACCAGCCTCCTTGCTCAGTCACTCAGATTAATTAATATCGAGCGGACGTGATCGTTTTATTTACATAAATGCCGTCCTCTTTCTTGTTCACTCATAAATAATGGAACTTACGGTTGATCTACACTCAGGAATTATAGACATAATCCTTTTATAATGAAACAAGGAACTTCAATTGGGTCTCATTACAAACAATATCTAATATATGTGAACAACCCGGTTAATTGGGGTATTAACCGACAGTTCATATAGGTGGCAGCCAGGTGGTTAAGAATGCGTTGAACTAGTAGACATACCAAGACGTCTGTGTTTTGTGAAGACAGAAAAACAAAAAACAGTGATGCATTACATACCGTTACATAATCCTAGTGTTTAAAACTATATTCCGTGTCGAGGAGCGATATTTAGTGAGTGTTCCTCATCTCTGTCACATACAAAACGTGCAGAATTATTAATATATCATACAGCCAGTTTGGTGAAAATCCTGTTGATACCAGTGAAGAAACCCCAGTCAGCATTCTCCACTACAGTGTTGCAGACGGTTTCATAATTAGTTGACATTTAATAAGTAGCTGGACGGTTGTGTGATGTCGCGAGAGTCAATTACACAAGTTCGTGTCATCAGCCAGTTCTCCATATATCACGAGACTGCAAGGTTCTGCCACGGCAGTCACGGCAGCAGCAGCAGCAAGAAGACAAAAAATCCATCCATCATCAATATCTGTTCAACTGTGAGGTACTCTATCCTGTAGTGGACTCGCCCATCGTCGAGGTAGCTGAGCATCATCTTTCGTTGCCAAGGGAACCAGCAGGGCGCACGCACCCATTCAGGACAAAGCCCGCCTACTCTACCCCTCCTCAGATATCACTGGAAGGATCGCGTTTTCTTTACAGACGCCTGACCCTGCAATAGGTATTTCAATTTATAATTATATACACACATAAACCGTTAGAGATATCTTCACAACGATAGGAACGTCGGATAGAATATTTCATTGGTATATTAAATGTACTAAAGTGCTATAATTTACAGTGGATGTCTGTTCAATTATTGATAGTTTAATTATACTAACTACAATTATTTTTAATCATTTCTTGTAAATGAGAGGCAAGTAATTTGCTTTTACCGATTAATTATTCTTTGGCTCACAGAACTTTAGATAATTTTCAGTTTCCAATGTCTAAAAGGTGACGACCTTGCGCTATCACTTGATACTGTACTCAATGATGATCAAGCAGAGACTGATTTTGAACTTGAGTCAGAAACACAGTCAGTCGATTCGGTAGGAAGTAGTGAAAGTTATTGAGGAATCATATGACGAATTAAACTGTCGTATCTTAAGGTCTGGAAATAAATATAGTACCTCACCTCAGTATACAAAATCAGTTAACCCTGTTTCAGGTGATAGTGTGTCTGTTTCTAAACCAATAACACCCTTATTAACCCAGCCGGTTAGGGTAAAAATACTAACTTGCTAAATACTAACACTACCATGTCTTCCTTTAACCGTCACACCAGTACTACTACCACAACATCTAAACCTGATAATGTTATTAATATCATGCAGCGTGGCTGTAATGATCGTAATGACGCTAACCTGTTAAACTAATGATCCATATTACGCTACACGTCCACAAAACCTTCTGAGTCTCCCAGTGGAAATGTCTGCCGCTTCGTCTCCTGATGACAGCATCGAAGTTGTCGTGGTGTTTGTTGACGGAAGTTTGTAAACTCTTTCTGCCAACGAGAACCTGTAAACCTTTTTCACCTATGATTAGCAGAGACTCTGATAATCATAGTGAAATTGTGGTAGGAGGTTAACTGAGGAATTAGTTAATATTCTGAAGGGAACTTTTAAAAATCTGCCTCGGTGTTGTAGCAAGGCGTTATGGTTGGGACCTGTTGCCATCCAACCTTTTGTAATCAATTTAAATTTGCTTTTGATTGCTCAATCAGAGCATTGTTTGTAAAGATAATAGAGGGAATGAAACTGAGTTCGTGGTCTCAGTTTCAAACGTCAGAGTGTTACAGTAACGTAATTCAGTGAAATGGTGAGTAGGTGGAATCTGTGACTTTAGAAGGGTGGCGCCGTTGGTTTTCAAATCAGTGAGCCGCCACGCTCCCTCCCACATAGGTCACCCCACCTTCTCCGTGTTATAATTCGCCATTTTAAGTGATTTGACCAATTAATAGTTTGATTACAAGTGTTAAAGTAATGTAGTTAATGTGCTTGAGTGAAGTATTTTATGTCCTTAGTTAATGCCCCTTTGAAACGTTGAGGTTCGGTATACACCGTCAGTGAGCCGCCACGCCTCTCCCACAGGTCCCTAACGCAGCCTAGGCCGTGTCTGTAGCGTGGATGACGCATCCACTAGTCTTGGGAGATGTGTGAGGTCCAGTGGAGTCGGGTGTCCCCTTGAACCCCGACCGTCAGAAGCTCCACTACCACCCATGGGCCCCATAGTGGGTAGTATTCCCTAACGCCTTCTGTGGTGAACCCGATCTTCAAGCCCCAAACTACTGCCAGCCCTATCATTGGTGGATGAGTACAGTACATAGCTCTGTAACTATTTGTGTGTGGTGTTAGTCCACCGGAATTATCGGAGTGTTGGAAGGTGTCACTTGGTGATGAGACTCCCATGGCGGCCGCTGGAGTATTGCCCCGAGGTATTGAGTGTTGGACTGGCAGGTGCCACTGGTTTTATTGGTACTAAGGTGCTGTAAGAGTTTATGTGCATTTTTGGTGTACACCAGTAGTGGTGCAAGTAAATTGAGCCTGAGGAATGGTACCAGGAGTTTCTGTTTTGGGTGAATACAACGTCTTTTCTGTAACCATTTTTGTGTTTAATAAACATTGTATTTGTATGTGGATCTATGATTCACCTAGTATTCACCGTTGTTCTCTCTCCCTAATACTCGATACTATATTTACATGTACCCATGGGCCTTCCTCTCAAGTCATGCTACCAGAGTATCAATGTGTTGTAAGAGTGCCAAGCCCCTGCAGGGTGGCAGCTAGTTGTTGTTCATACCCCCTTCCTACATGGCGACTACGTCTGCAATTTTATGGGCCAAGATGATTTTCGGGTTTGCATTTCATCTGCATGTGAAGATACTATGACCGGTAAAATAACAAGTGACAAAGAAAAGAAAGCATTTTACATTCCACATTACGCAGGATCTTACGCTGGTAATCATTTGAATGCGTATGGGTTACAGACCCTAGTTATGAAAAATAAACGACACACTGTATACCTGGATAGGCCTTAAGAACTTTCTAATAGATGTAGATTATTCTTTATTGTCAATAGAAGATCCTAAAGTACTGTCACGGTGTCTTATCTACACCTACACCTACACATATGTCCAGCCTACATGTTTGCATTTATTCCTGCTGCAGAGGGAATATGTGAATTGGCAATCATACAACCAAATGTACGCACAGCACTTGCGCAATGCAGTTATAGGCCAGTTAGTCTCAAAACTGTGTTTCACGCTCATCTTCACAATGTGCAGTACTTGTTCTTTCCAAATCTTACTACTGTTATTTTAAAATGCCATGGTGTTACAGCTAGTTGTGAAAGGGCCATATCCGGATTACTGTGAAATCACTTATGTAACATTATGGACCTTGCCTACTCATCAGCACTTTGCTTTAAATATAAAACTCAAGTCTGTTTTAATTCAACTTCCTGTCATGAATTTCACTATAAAGGATATTCAATTTGTTTCAGAGAAATCAAAAGTTCTAGCATTCTTGAAAGAGACACATTTTGCTGATTTGAGTAATAATTTGCCATTTTATCTATCACGGAATTTGCATACCAAGCCTTACAATTCTCAATTATGTTAATTTTGGCAATTATGTTTCTGTTCTGTTATTATAACAGTGTCATCCAAATGAGCGTTGTTCATAACATATTAACACCGTAAGACACTAAAGTTTAGGGTCCCCTGTAGTAGCTGATACCACCTACAGTAGTAGATTCCAGCTTAGTGTCTACACATCTGTTTATAACATGGTTAGGGTTGTCTAGGATGTACTGTACTCTGAGTTTAGTTGTCACGGAGCTCGGCGGTAGGTGACCGAGCGATGTAATGGGCCCCTGTCTCATCAACAGAACATATTATATAAATGGGTCAATACATCTGATATTATATTCAGATTCACCAACCCTGTAACTTTCCACTGTCTATGAGTGAGACATGAGTTGAACACGTAAACGTAGCTTTCCCCAAGAGGACAAGCCCATATGTCAGCATCTATGTAAGCTGCGCACCAACGACGCCCTTCTCCAGTCACTCAGATCAACTAATATCGAGCGGACGTGATCACGTTTATATTTACATAAACGTCGCCCTTTCTCTCACTCATAAATAGTGGATCTTACAGTTGATCTACACTCAGGAATTATAGACATAATCCTTTTATAATAAAACAAGGAACTTCAATTGGGTCTCATTACTAAAACCCCAATATCTAATATATGTGAACAACCTCGGTTATTTGGGGGATTAACCGACGGATTCAAGATCGCTATTTAGAGCGAACCGTCTAGATAATGTATACTCTGGATAGGCCTAAAGAGCTTTTCCTTATAGATGAAGATTATTCTTTATTGGCATTAGAGGATCCTGGGGTAATGTCACGTTGTAAGTCGTCATATTTACATCTACACGTATGTCCAGCCTATATGTTCGCGTTTATTCCTGCTGCAGAGGGAATATGTTAATTGGCAGTCATACAAACAAATGTACACACAGCACTTGCTCAATGCAGCTATAGGCTAGTTATTGTCAAAACTGTGTTTCACCCTCATCTCCACAATGTGCAGTATTCATTCTACTGTGATTTTAAAATGCCATGATGATGTTAAGCAACTAGTTGTGAAAGGTCATTACAAGGCTCCGGATTATTGTGAAATCACTTGTGGTTCATTGCGGACCTTGCCTACTCATCAGCACTTTGCCTTAAATATAAAACTCAAGTCTGCTTTAATTCCACTTCCTGTCATGAATTTCACTGTAAAGGATATTCAAATTGTTTCAGAGAAATTAAAGGTCATTGCATTCTTGAAGGAGACAAAATTTGCTGATTTGAATAATAATTTGCCATTTTATTTATCACGGGAATTTGCTATACCTGGTCTCACAATTCCCACTTTTATGTTAATTTTGGCAATCATGTTTCTTTTCTGTTATTATAAGTCAGTGTCATCCAAAATGAAAGTTGTACATAACATTTTAACCCATAAGACACTAAAGTATAGGGCCCCTGTAGTAGATAAAACCCCTACAGTCGTGGAATCCCTAGCTTAGTGTCTACACCTTTGTTTATAACATGGTTAGGGTTGTATAGGATGTACTGTAATCTGTGAGATTATGAGGCCTCACGGAGCTTGGCAGGTAGGTGACTGAGCGATGTAGTGGCCCCTGTCTCATCAACAGAAGTATTATATAAATGGGTTCTTTACATTTGATTTATATTCAAATTCATCCCTAATAATTTTCCACTAGCTATGAGGTTACATGTTCAATGCACGTGATAAGGTGTGCCCACGGGAAGCTGCATCATACTATGCTGAGCAAAGGCATAAGTAGCAGGCTCTCTGGCCACCTAAAGCGGACAGTAGTTTGATATCCTTGACTTGAGGAAGACGTTATTTGATTTGAGAGCCGCAGTGGATGGCTCGGTCTTCCCTCGAGGGGGAACGACGTACCTATTCCGTTCTCCCTCGATGGGTCACTACTCAAAGTCTCACTCACTACGTAATATCGAACGGACGTTGATTCACGTCTACTGTATTTACACAGACGCCGTCCCTTTCTCACCACACTCATAAATAGTGGAACTTACGGTTGATCTACACTCAGGAATTATATACATAATACTTTTTTAATAAAACAAGAAACTTCAATTGGGTTTCGTTACCAAAGCCCAATATAATATATGTGAATCAACCTGGTTAACATTGGAATTAACCAGCCGTTTCAATGGCGTATACCCAATTCTTAGACGATTCAGAAATGTTTCGTGATGTCGAGAGGATTGTTTTGATGGTGACCAAGGATAAACTGATGATTTGATCATTTTTAGCTTCTGACTTGTTGGTTCATTTTCCCAGGACTTTTGCCAATCGTCATATATTAATTGTTTATAGGTAGTTAGCCTCGCCGATGATCAAAGTATATGGTTTTCCACTGCTTTACATATTTCTTTGACAATTTTCAGCTATGACATACTTATACCCTATAAATAATTAATTTAAAATTTATTTTTTTACAAAGAATATTCACTGGTTCCAGAATGTATCTAAACTTACGCCAGTGATGGTCAAGTGTAGTCTTAAATAAGTTCATACTCAGTGCTATCACAACACTACCGGTAACTCTAATACAAAGGGGAGGAGCCATGTCGTTGGTTCTGTGAGTGTTCATTACAGTAGTCCAATTCGTCGCCATGGGTAGAATAGGGGGAGGGGAGTTGGGGAATGCAGGGGAAGGTAATGTGATGGGATGGAATGTTCGATTGACGTTAGTCTTGGGGGAGGGATGAAGGGAAGAGGTGGGGGAGGGAGGAGTGGAGTGGGGGGATGGTGGAGGGGGAATGTGGGGAGAGAATAAGTAGTCGATTAGTGTTTAGGTGTGGTAACCCACGATGCTCAAATTATGAGGTTTAATAGTTGGGTGGGTAGAGGCGGGGGGAGGCTAGGCGCGGAGTTGGACTCGTGAACGTATGATGTTGTTTAATGCAAGTTATGGAACATTACAGTATCTTCAAACGGGTTTTCACGCTATTAATAGGCCATATGTAATCCACCAATAAGGATTACAACAGCACACAGTATGGCTGCAATTGGTAAGAAAAATAAAATATAACATGGCAAAATTTTTGCCCTGCATAATTTTTACATCCCACCTCACACCTAAAGTAAACCGAAAAATGCTTATGTGCATAGAAGATTTTCAATTCAATATCACATATTCTTTCACCTGTACAAATATCTGCTGTCACTCATGGGACACCCTGGAATAGTATAAGGACGACATGGGCTATGCTGACAAATTAATGTGACTTACCTGTTGGTGACGATGATAGTAGGTATGAGACCTCGGCATGTTTCAGTATTCGACATCACCTCCTTCCCCTGGTGTGGGTGGCGCCAACCTTGGTAACAACTTGTGTATTGTCCGTGACTACCATTACTGGTAGTCACGGAGAATTAATTACTGGTGTGCCCATCAGTCGCACCGTCGCAGCCATGAACGGCAGAGATATGGTCGTTGTAGTGCTTTTATTTACCCGTTACACATCTCTCACCATGCTTAATAATATTAACTATCTTTATGACATTCTTATTGTTATCATTGATTGCGGAATTCACGATGTTATGCTCCACCTACACACAGCCTGTTACTAGACTAACCCCCACACACACACTACAGTGGGCGACATCTGTTGGTCGACCATAGCATTTCCCCCAGCTGTTTCGAAACTTTAGACTCAAGGCATTTCGAACCCTCACTGTGGATGGGTAGTGGACACGACTTTGGTGCACGATAGTACACCAACAGGGTCGAAAATATCTCACTGCCAAAGATGCTCTCCATGACTCGCTGAAGTGTTCCGGGAGCATTACATAATCCCATCGGCATGCGTTTATGCTCAAACAGCCCGATTGGTGTACAGAAAGCAGTCTTTTGGATGTCCTTGTCATCCATCTCTATATGATAATATCCTGAGGTTAGATCGAATATTGAAAACCACTTTGCTCCTGCCAATGCATCAAGAGACTCATCCTTGGGGTGGAAAGGCCGCCTTACGCGTGGCTTTGTTCAGTTTCCTATAGTCAACACACAAACGCAGTGACATATCTCGTTTCTTCACCAGAACAATCGGGGCTGCGTATGGACTGGTGCTTTTCTGTATGACCCCCTGCTCCTACAGCTGGTTGATGTGGTCCCTAACCATTTGGATTTGAGTGGTGGGAACCCGTCTGAAGGGCTGCCTAATGGGAGTTTCATCTACGAGAGGGATGGTATGCTTGATTATTCCAGTGCATCCTAATTTTCCCTTGCTGTCCAGACAAACATTGCGGTACTTCCGCAACACACTCCAAAGTCTCTCTTGTGTGCTACTGTGTAGTTTTTTAGGTCAATCTTCAGCCCTATTTGCCTTAGATCTTCTGGCATCTGCCCATCAGCTGGGCATTCTGTCCCCCATTCAACACTGTTTGAGCTCACCTCGGCTGTTTCTTGTTGAGCCACTCCAACATGCCAGTTTCGCTTTAGCCACGTGCAAGAATTACCCACATTGGCCACAGTGGCAACCCCTACACCGTACCTAATGGTAGTGCATGAAGGGATTAGAAGGAGGTTGTGAGGCAGCCACACTTCCCCTGCCTGCATTGGCTCAAGCAAGACTTAAAGTTTGGGACATCTCCGTACGCTTCGGATGTAAATACTGACTGCCTGGCGACAGTTTGTCGGGATCTTTGTTGGTTTCCACCTAGCAGAGGAGGCAAACCCGACTTGGTCTTTCTGCTGCCATCGGTGGATGCTCTCAATCTCTTGGAAACACTTACAAAACACTCTGTCTCCCTTTGTAATACTACAGTTAACATATTGGGGGCCAAAATCCAACACTAGAACTTCTCGACATTCGCCAAGTACTGTACATTCATCCCTATTAACACTGGGGCCTTACTAGCAGAGCTCTGCTCCCCTTTCCTCACTAGAACCCCGGCCTGCTCTATTTTATGTCCGAGAATCTCGACATCCACCAACATGTAGCCCAGGTATTGTATTGACCCACCATTAGCTGCTTTCAATACAAGACCCTCTGGGGAATGTAATCCAACTCCCCTAGATTCAAAATATCTACGATAAACTGTCTCTGAGACAAGAGACACCTCACTACCAAGACTCCTCCTATCCTAACTGCGGTGACGGGGGTTTTCCCACCAGCCTGTCCTTACTCCACTCTCTGTGTGACCAGCCCACTTGTTTTACCGCTACTGGTGGGCTTCCTGCAGCAGGGGTTTGCCATTTCCCTACTCTCCAGCAATTTCTGACACTCTCGTGGTCTTGGTTCCATTTCTTGGCTGCTGAGGGGCCCACCTTGGTGGTCCTCCTCTCCCTCGACCTTGGTTCCAGTGCAAACAGGTGGCCGCCCTGTGCCCCCACTGTCCACATATACGAGGTCTGATCGAAAAGAATCCGACCTTTAGCAGGTGAAAAAAACAAGCTTACTTACTGAGCTCCGGCTCTAATCCCCTTCACAGTAGTCCCCTTGGGACTCAACACACTTAGCCCAGCGGTCCTTCCATTGCTAGAAGCATTTTGTAAAGTCAGTTTTGGGGATCGCCAACATGTTCTTCGTCGCATTTTTCTTTATCTCATTTGTGTTCTCAAATCTCGAACCCTTCAGTGGCATCTTAATTTTTGAAAACAGCCAAAAGTCGCAGGGAGCCCGGTCAGGAGAGTAGGTTATAATAACTGGCGTTGAGTCTTGGGTGTATGGATACGACCCAGAAACGAAAGCTCAGTCGTCACAATGGAAGTCACCGGCATCACCGAGGCCAAAGAAGGCAAGGCAGATTTGGAGCAAGGTGAAGCTCATGCTGACAATTATTTTCGACTATCAGGGTGTTGTTTAGTACGAGTAAGCTCCAGAAGGCCAAACAATCAATAATGAGTACTACCAGGGAGTTCTCCATCGCCTACGGGATGCAGTGCGTCGCAAGAAATGAGAGTTGTGGGAGGCGGAGGACTGGCAGCTCCACCACGACAATGCTCCAGCCCACTCATCATCCCATCTTGTCCAGGATTTTTTGGCCAAACACAGGATCAGACAGGTCCGGCAGGCTCTCTACTCTCCTGACCGGGCTCCCTGCGACTTTTGGCTGTTTTCAAAAATTAAGATGCCACTGAAGGGTTCGAGATTTGAGGACACAAATGAGATAAAGAAAAATGCGACGAAGAACATGTTGGCGATCCCCAAAACTGAATTTACAAAATGTTTCCAGCAATGGAAGGGCCGCTGGGCTAAGTGTGTTGAGTCCCAAGGGGCCTAATTTGAAGGGGATTAAAATCTGAACTCAGTAAATAAGCTTGTTTTTTTTTCACCTGCTAAAGGTCGGATACTTTTCGATCAGACCTCGTATAGCACTCTCCCTGGAATGGGAGTGGCCTTTGCTTGTGAAAATGTTTAACTTCCGGTGACTCCTTAATTTGCACTAGGTCTGCCTTCACAGCCTGAATATCTACTCGTAATTCAGTAAGCATCTTCTCCACCCGACTCTCTTTAGGTGCACTTCCATGGGGGTTTAATGTTTCTCCCACTTCCTTAACCACGGGCGAACATTCGTTTATAGCTGTAACCACACCCTTAGATGGGTTCTTTTCTTTAATTAGCTGCCTTGTCATCTTCTTTGACTCTTCTGCAGCTACCTGTACCAATACCTCGTAAGACAATCCAGGCAGGCCACGCAAATACCAACGCAAGCCACTTTGCAACCCTTGATCCCTTAAGGCTTAAGCCCTTGATCCCTTAAGCCCTTAAGAAAAACCTCTTTCAAATTATCCGACCTAGTGGCGACTTGCTTTGGGGCTACTTTAACTATCTCCTCATGCAGCATCTGCT
>NW_024733734.1:2744874-2840513 GCF_018991925.1 Homarus americanus | reverse complement strand
AAAGTCCCTGATCGAGTATAACAAAGTCCCTGATCGAGTATATCAAAGCCCCTGATCGAGTATACAAAGTCCCTGATCGAGAATAACAAGGCCCCTGATCGAGTAAAACAAAGGTCCCCGGTGGGTGTAACAAAGCCTCCTCATGGAATATATCAAAGTCAATGATCGAGTACATCCCTGATAGAGTATAACATACTCCCTGATCGTGTATAACAAAGTTCCCTGGTCGAGTATAGTAATGTCCCCTGATCGAGTATACCAAAGTCCTCTGATCGAGTATAACAAAGTCCCCTGATCGGGTATAACAAAGGCCCTTGATCGAGTATAATAAATGCCCATGATCGAGTATAACAAAGTCCTCTGATCGAATATAACAAAGTCCAATGGTCGAGTATAACAAAGTCCCCTGGTCGAGTGTAACAAATTCCCCTGATCGAGTATAACAAAGTCCCCTGGTCGAGTATAACAAATTCCTCTTATCGAGTATAACAAAGTCCCCTGGTTGAGTATAACAATGGCCCATGATTGAGTATAACAAAGGCCCCTAATCGAGTATAACAAAGGCCCCTCATCGAGTCTAACAAAGTCCCCTGATCGATTATGACAAAGGCAATTGATCGATTATTACAAATTCCCCTGATCGAGTATAACAAAGTCCCCTGGTCGAGTATAACAAAGTCCCCAGGTCGAGTATAACCAAGGCCCCTAATCGAGAATAACAAAGTCCTATGATCGAATATAACAAAGTCCCCTTATCGAGCATAACAAAGGCTCCATGATCGAATAATACAAAGTCCCATGATCAAGTATAACAAAGTCCCCTGATCGAGTATAACAAAGTCCCCTGGTCGAGTATAACAAAGGCCCCTAATGGAGCATTACAAAGTCCCTGATGGAGTATAACAAAGTCCCCTGATCGAGGAAAACAAAGCCCCCATATTGAGTATAACAAACTCTCCTGATCGAGTAAAAAGTCCCTTATCGAGTATAACAAAGTCGCGTGATCGAGCACAACAAGACCCTGGTCGAGTGTAACAGAACCACCTGATCGATTATAACAAAGGCCCCCGGTTGAGTATAAAAAACCCTCCTGACTGAGTATAACAAAGTCCCCTGATCGAGTATAACACATCCCCTCATCGAGTATAATATATCCCATGATCGTGTATAAGAAAGTTCCGTGGTCGAGTATAGTAATGTCCCCTCATCGAGTATAACAAAGGCCCCTCATCGAGTATAACAAAGTCCCCTTATCGAGCATAACAAAGGCCCTTGGTCGAGTATAACAAAGTCCCCTTGTCGAGGAAAAAAAATCCCCCTGATCGAGTATAACAAAGTCCCCTGATCGAGAATAACAAAGTCCTCTGATCGAATATAACAAAGTCCCATTATCGAGCATAACAAGGCCCTGGTCGAGCATAACAAAGCCTCCCTGATCGAATAATACAAAGTCCCCTGATCAAGTATAACACATCCCCTGATCGAGTATAACATATCCCCTGATCGAGTATATCAAAGTCCCTTGATCGAGTATAAACAAAGGCCCCTAATCGAGTATATCAAACCCCTCTGGTCGAGTATAATAAAGGCAATGATCGAGTATAACAAAGTCTCATGATCGAGTATAAGAAATTCCCCTGGTTCGAGTATAACAAAAGCCAATGATATAATATAACAAAGGCCCCTCATCGAGTATAACAAAGTCCCCTGATCGAGTATAACAAAGTCCTCTGATCGAGTATAACAAAGTCCCCTGATCGAGTATAGCAAAGGCCCTTGATCGAGTATAATAAAGGCCCCTGATCGAGTATAACAAAGTCCCCTGATCGAGTATAAAAAGTCCTGGTCGAGTATAACAAACTCCCTTGATCGAGTATAACAAATTCTCCTGATCGAGTATAACAAAGGCCCATGATCGAGTATAATAAAGGCTCCAGGTTGAGTATAACAAAGCCTCCTCATTGAGTATAACAAAGTCCCCTGATTGAGTAAAACACATCCCCTGATCGAGTATAACATATCCCCTGATCGTGTATAAAACAGTTCCCTGGGGGAGTATAGCAATGTCCCCTGATCGAGTATAACAAAGCCCCCTGATTGAGGATAACAAATTCCTGGTCGAGTATAACAAACTCCCCTGATCGAGTATAACAAAGTCCCCTGATCGAGTATAACAAAGTCCCCTGATCGAGTATAACAAAGGCCCTTCATCGAGAATAACCAAGGCCCTGATCGAGAATAACAAAGTCCTCTGATCGAATATAACAAAGGTCCCTTATCGAGCATAACAAGGCCCCTGGTCGAGCATAACAAAGCCCCGATCGAATAATACAAAGTCCCTGATCAAGTATAACACATCCTCTGATCAAGTATAACACATCCTCTGATCGAGTATAACATACCCCTGATCGTGTATAACAATGTCCCCAGATCGAGTATAACCCCTCATCTTGTATAACAAAGTCCTTATCGAGAACATAACAAGGCCCTGGTCGAGTATAACAAAGCCCCTGATCGAATATTACAAAGTCCCTGATGAAGTATAACAAAGTCCTGATCGAGTATATCAAAGTCTGGTCGAGGAGAAAAGGCCCCTCAACGAGTATAACAAATTCCCCTCATCGAGTATAACAAAGTCCCCTGTTTGACCATAACAAAGGCCCCTGGTCGAGTATAACAAAGTCCCCTAATCGAATATAACAAAGCCCCCTGGTAGAGTTTAACAAAGGCCACTGGTCGAGCATAACAAAGCACCCTGGTCGAGTATAACAAAGCTCCCTGATCGAGTATAACAAAGTCCCCTGATCGAATATATCAAACCCCGCTGGTCGAGTAAAATAGGGCAATGATCGAGTATAACAAAGTCTCATGATCGAGTATAAGAAATTCCTCTCGGTCGAGTATAACAAAAGCCCCTGATATAATATAACGTCCACCCTGATCGAGTATAACAAAGCCCCCTGATCGAGTATATCAAATTCCCCTGATCGAGTGTAAACAAAAGCCCCTAATCGAGTATAGTAATGTCCCCTGATCGAGTATAACAAAGCCCCCTGATCAAGTATAACAAAGTCCCCTGGTCGAGTATAACGAAGTCCCCTGATCGAGTATAACAAAGTCCTCTGATCGGGTATAACGAAGTCCCCTGATCGAGTATATTAAACGCCCTTGATCGAGAATATTAAAGGCCCCTGATCGAGTATAACACAGTCCCCTGATCGAATATAAAAGTCCCTGATCGAGTAAAACAAAGTCCCCTAGTCGAGTATAACAAACTCCCTTGATCGAGTATAACAAAGCCCCCTGATCGAGTAAAACAAATTCCCCCGATCGAGTATAACAAATTCCCCTCATCGAGTATAAAAGTCTTGATCGAGTATAACAAAGTCCCATGCTCGAGTATAACAAATTCACCTGATCGAGTAAAACAAGTCCCTAGTCGAGTTTAACAACTCCTTGATCGAGTATAAAAGCCCCTGATCGAGTATAACATCCTCACGAGTATAACATATCCCATGATCTGTATAAAAGTTCCGTGGTCGAGTATAGTAATGTCCTGATCGAGTAAAACAAATTCCCCCGATCGAGTATAACAAATTCCCCTCATCGAGTATAAAAAAGTCCTCTGATCGAGTATAACAAAGTCCCATGGTCGAGTATAACAAAGGCCCCCGGTTGAGTATAACAAAGCCTCCTGATCGAGTATAACAAAGTCCGCTGATTGAGTATAACATATCCCCTGATCGTGTATAACAAAGTTCCTTGGGCGTGTATAACAAAGTCCCCTGATCGAGTATAACAAAGTCCTCTGATCGAGTATAACAAAGTCCCCTGATCGAGTATATCAAAGCAAAGTCATCGAGTAAAACAAAGTCCCCTGATCGAGTATAACAAAGTCCCCTGATCGAGTATAACAAAGGCCCTTGGTCGAGTATAATAAAGGCCCATAATCGAGTTTAACAAAGTCCTTTGATCGAGTATAACAAAGGCCCATATTCTAGTAAAACAAAGTCCCCTGATCGAGTATAACAAAGGCCTGTGATCGAGTATAACAAAGCCCCCTGATCGAGTAAAACAAAGACCCTGATCGAGTATAACAAAGTCTCATGATCGAGTATAACAAATTCCCCTGGTTCGTGTATAACAAAAGCCCCTGATATAGTATAACAAAGGCCTCTAATCGAGTATAGTAATGTCCCCTCATCGAGTATAACAAAGTCCTCTAATCGAGTATAACAAAGGCCACTGGTCGAGCATAACAAAGGACCCTGGTCGAGCATAACAAAGTCCCCGGATCGAGTATACCAAAGCGCAATCATCGAGTATAACAAAGTCCCCTGATCTAGTATACCAAAGTCCCCTGATCGAGTATAACAAAGGCCCCTGATCGAGTATAACATAGCCCCCTGATCGAGTATAACAAAGTCCCCTGATCGAGTATAACAAAGGCCCCTGATCGAGTATAACAAAGTACCCTGATCGAGCATAACAAAGTCCCCTGGACGAGTATAACAAAGCCTCTCGATCGAGTATAACAAAGTCCCCTGCTCGAGCATAACATCCCCTGATTGAGTATAACATATCCCCTGATCGTGTATAACAAAGTCCCCTGGTCGAGTATAACAAAGTCCCCTGATCGAGTATAACAAAGTCCTCTGATCGAGTATAGCAAAGTCCCCTGATCGACTATAAGAAAGGCCTTTGACCGAGTATGATAAAGGCTCCTCATCGAGTATAACAAAAACCCTGATCGAATATAAAAAAGTCCCCTGATCGAGTAAAAGAAAGTCCCCTGGTCGAGTATAACAAAGTCCCTTGATCGAGTATAACAAAGCCCAGTGATCGAGTAAAACAAATTCCCCCGATCGGATATAACAAATTCCCTCCATCGAGTATAAAAAGTCCCCTAATCGAATATAACAAAGTCCCATGGTCGAGTATAACAAAGTCACCTGATCGAGTATAACAAAGGCCCATGATCGAGTATAACAAAGGCCCCCGGTTGAGTATAACAAAGTCCCCTGATCGAGTATAACAAAGGCCACTGATCGAGTATAACAAAGTCCCCTGATCGAGTATATCAAAGCAAAGTCATCGAGTATAACAAAGTCCCCTGATCGAGTATAACAAAGTCCCCTGATCGAGTATAACAAATGCCCATGGTCGAGTATAATAAAGGCCCCGAAACGAGTTTAACAAAGTCCCTTGATCGAATATAAAAAAGTCCCCTCATCGAATAAAGTAAAAGTCCCCAAATGGTGTATAACAAAGTCCTCTAATCGAGTATAACAAAGGCCACTGGTCGAGCATAACAAAGGACCCTGGTCGAGCATAACAAAGTCCCCTGATCGAGTATACCAAAGCGCAATCATCGAGTATAACAAAGTCCCCTGATCGAGTATAACAAAGTCCCCTGATCGAGTATAACAAAGGCCCCTGATCGAGTATAACAAAGTCCCCTGATCGAGTATATCAAAGCAAAGTCATCGAGTATAACAAAGTCCCCTGATCGAGTATAACAAAGTCCCCTGATCGAGTATAACAAAGGCCTTTGGTCGAGTATAATAAAGGCCCCTAATCGAGTTTAACAAAGTCCCTTGATCGAGTATAACAAAGCCCCCTAATCTAGTAAAACAAACTCCCCTAATCGAGTATAACAAAGTCGTCTGATCGAGTATAACAATGCCCCCTGATCGAGTATAATAAAGACCCTGATCGAGTATAACAATGTCTCATGATCGAGTATAACAAATTCCCCTGGTTCGAGTATAACAAAGGCCCCTGATATAGTATAACAAAGGCCCCTCATCGAGTATAACAAAGTACACTCATCGAGCATAACAAAGGCCCTTCGTCGAGTATAACAAAGCCCCCTGATCGAGTATATCAAAGTCTCCTGATCGAGTATAAGAAAAGCCCCTAATCGAGTATAGTAATGTCCCCGGATAGAGTATAACAAAGTCCCCTGGTCGAGTATAACAAAGTCCCCTGATCGAGTATAACAAACGCCCCTCATCTAGTATAACAAAGGCCCATGATCGAGTATAACAAAGGCCTCCGGTTGAGTATAACAAAGCCTCCTGATCGAGAATAACAAAGTCCCCTCATCGAGTTTAACACATCCCCTAATCGAGCATAACATATCCCCTGATCGTGTATAACAAATTTCCCTGGCCGAGTATAGTAATGTCCCCTGATCGAGTATAACAAAGCCCCCTCATCGAGTATAACAAAGTTCCCTGATCGAGTATAACAAAGTCCTCTAATCGAGTATAACAAAGTCCCCTGATCGAGTATAACAAAGGCCCTTGATCGAGTATAATAAAGGCCCTTGATCGAGTATAATAAAGTCCCCTCATCGAATATAAAAATTCCCCTCATCGAGTAAAATAAAAGTCCCCAAATCGTGTATAACAAAGTCCTCTAATCGAGTATAAAAAAGGCCACTGGTCGAGCATAACAAAGGACCTTGGTCGAGTATAACAAAGTCCCCTGATCGAGTATACCAAAGTGCAATCATCGAGTATAACAAAGTCCCCTGATCGAGTATAACAAAGGCCCCTGATCGAGTATAACAAAGTCCCCTCATCGAGTATAACAAAGTCCCCTAGTCGAGTATAACAAAGTCCCCTCATCGAGTATAACAAACGCCCCTGATCGAGTATAACAAAGTCCCCTTATCGAGCATAACAATTGCCCCTGGTCGAGTATAACAAAGCCCCCCTGTTCGAGTATAACAAAGTCCCTTGATCAAGTATAACAAAGTCCTCTGATCGAGTACAATAAAGTCTCCTGAACGAGTATAACAAAGGCCCTTGATCGAGTATAAAAAAGGCCTCTGATCGATTATAAAAACGCCCCCTGATCGAATGTAAAAAAGTCACTGATCGCGTAAAACAAAGTGCCCTGGTCGAGTATAGGAAAGCCCCCTAATTGAGTAAAACAAAGTCCCCCGATCAAGTATCACAAAGTCCTCTGATCGAGCATAACAAAGGCCCCTGGTCGAATATAACAAAGCCCCCTAATCGAGTATAGCAAAGTCCCCTGATCTAGTATAACAAAATCCCCTGATCGAGTATAGCAAAGGCCCTTGATCGAGTATAACAAATGCCCCCCATCGAGTATAACAAAGTCCCCTAATCGAATATAACAAAGCCCCGTGATCGAGTATAAGAAAGGCCAATGGTCGAGCATAACAAAGGACCCTAGTCGAGTATATCAAAGTCCCCTCAACGAGTATAACAAAGCTCTCTAATCAGGTATAACAAAGTCCCCTGATTGAGTATAACAAAGTCCCCTGGTCGAGTATAACAAAGTCCCCTGGTCGAGAATAACAAAGGACCCCTGATCGAGTATAACAAAGGCCCCTGATCGAGTATAACAAAGTCCCCTGGTCTAGTATAACAAAGTCCCCTGATCGAGTATAACAAAGTCCCCTTGTCGAGTATAACAAAGGCCCCTGATCGAGTATACCAAAGGCCCCGGGTTGAGTACAACAAATCCTCTTAATCGAGTATAACAACGTCCCCTGATCGAGTATAACACATCCCCTGATCGAGTATAACATATCCCTTGATCGTGTATAACAAAGTCCTCTAATCGAGTATAACAAAGGCCCCTAATCGAGTCTAACAAACACCCCTCACCGACTAAAGCAAAGTCACCTGATCGAATATAAGAAAGCCCCCTGATCCAATAAAACAAAGTCCCCTCATCGAGTATAACAAAGGCCCCTGATCGAGTATAACAAAGTCCCCAATTCGATTATAACAAAGTCCCCTTATCGAGTATAACAAAGCCCCCTGGTCGAGTATAACAAAGACCCACGATTGAATATAACAAATTCACCTGATCGAGTATAACAAAGTCCCCTGGTCGACCATAACAAAGGACCCTGATCGAGTACAATAAATGCCACTGGTCGAGTATAACAAAGGACCCTGATCGAGTAAATAAAGGACCTCATCCAGTATAACAAAGTCTCATGATCGAGTATAACAAATTCCCATGGTTCGAGTATAACAAAAGCCCCTGATATAGTATAACAAAGGCCCCTGATCGAATAATACAAAGTCCCCTGATCAAGTATAACAAAGTCCCCTGATCGAGTATAACAAAGTCCCCTGGTCGAGTATAACAAAGTCCCCTGGTCGATTATAACAAAGTCCCCTGATCGAGTATAACAAAGTCCTTTAATCGAGTATAACAAAGTCCCCTGATCGAGTATAACAAAGGCCCTTGATCGAATATAACCAAGTCCCGTGATCGAGAATAACAAAGTCCTCTCATCGAATATAACAAAGTCCCCTTTTCGAGCATAACAAAGGCCCCTGGTCGAGCATAACAACGCCCCTATGATCGAATAATACAAAGTCCCCTCATCAAGTATAACAAAGTCCCCTGATCGAGTATAACAAAGTCACCTGGTCAAGTATAACAAAGCCCCTAATGGAGCATAACAAAGTCCCTGATGGAGTATAACAAAGTCCCCTGATCGAGGAAAACAAAGCCCCCTGATCGAGTATAACAAAGGCCCCTTATTGAGTATAACAAAGGCCCCTGATCGAGTATAACAAAGTCCCCTGATCGAGCATAACAATGACCCCTGGTCGAGTATAATAAAACCACCTGATCGAGTATAACAAAGTCCCTGGTTGAGCATAACAAAGCCCCCTGATCGAGTATAACAAAGTCCCCTGATCGAGTATAAGAAATTCCCGTGATCGAGTATAACAAAGTCCCTGGTTGAGTATAACAAAGCCCCCTCATCGAGAATAACAAAGTGCCCTCATCGAGTAAAAGAAATTCCCCTGATCGAGTATAACATATCCCCTGATCGTGTATAACAAAGTTTCCTGGTCGAGTATAGTAATGTCCCCTTATCGAGTATAACAAAGCCCCCTGATCGAGTATAACAAAGTCCCCTGGTCGAGTAAAACAAAGTCCCCTGATCGAGTATAACAAAGTCCTTTAATAGAGTATAACAAAGTCCCCTGATCGAGTATAACAAAGTCCCCTGATCGAGTATAATAAAGTCACCTAATCGAGTATAACAAAGGCCCCTGATCGAGTATAACAAAGTCCCCTCATCGAGTATAACAAAGTCCCCTGGTCGAGTATATAACAAAGCCCAATCATCGAGTATAACAAAGTCCCCTGATCGAGTATAACAAAGTCCCCTGATCGAGTATAACAAAGGCCCATGATCGAGTATAACAAAGGGCCCGGTTGAGTATAACAAAGCCTCCTGATCGAGTGTAACAAAGTCCCCAGATCGAGTATAACGCATTCCCTCATCGAGTATAACATATCCCTTGATCGTGTATATCAAAGTCCCCTGATCAAGTATAACAAAGTCCCCTGATCGAATATAACAAAGTCCCCTGGTCGAGTATAACAAAGGCCCCTGATGGAGCATAACAAAGACCCTGATGGAGTATAACAAAGTCCCCTGATTGAGGAAAACAAAGCCCCCTATATGAGTATAACAAAGTCCCCTGATCGAGTATAAAAAAGGCCCCTAATCGAGTATATCAAAGGCCCCCGGATGAGTATAACAAAGCATCGTGATCGAGTATAACAAAGTCCCCTGATCGAGTGTAACACATACCTCTGATCGAGTATAACATATCCCCTGATCGTGTATAACAAAATTCCCTGGCCGAGTATAATAATGTCCCCTGATCGAGTATAATAAAGCCCACTGATCGAGTATAACAAAGTCCCCTGGTCGAGTATAACAAAGTCCCCTGATCGAGTATAACAAAGTCCTCAGATCGAGTATAACAAAGTCCCCTGGTCGAGTATAACAAAGTCCCCTGATCGAGTATAACCAAGGCCCTTGATTGAGTATAATAAAGGCCCCTGATCGAGTATAACAAAGTCCCCTGATCGAATATAAAAAAGACCCCTGATCGAGAAAAACAAAGTCCCCTGGTCGAGTATAGCAAAGTCCCGTGATCGAGTATAACAAAGCCCCCTGATCGAGTAAAACAATGTCCCCCGATCGAGTATAACAAATTCCCCTGGTTCGAGTATAACAATAGCCCCTCATATAGTATAACAAAGGCACCTGATCGAGTATAACAAAAGGCCCCTCATCGACTATAACAAAGTCCTCTGATCGAGTATAACAAAGTCCCATGATCGAGTATAACAAAGTCATCTGATCGAGTATAACAAAGGCCCATGATCTAGTATAACAAAGGCCGCCGGTTGAGTATAACAAAGCCTCCTCATCGAGTGTAACAAAGTCCCCTGATCGAGTATAACACATTCCCTGATCGATTATAACATATCCCCTGATCGTGTATAACAAAGTTCCCTCGTCGAGTATAGTAATGTCCCCTGATCGAGTATAACAAAGCCCCCTGATCAAGTATAAAAAGTCCTCTGATCGAGTATAACAAAGGCCCTTGATCGAGTATAATAAAGGCCCCTGATCGAGTGTAACAAAGTCCCCTGATCGAATATAAAAAAGTCACTGATCGAGTAAAACAAATTCTCCTAGTTGAGTATAACAAAGTCCCCTGATCAAGTATAACAAATCCCCCTCATCGAGGAAAACAAAGTCCCCCGATCGAGTATAACAAAGTCCTCTGATCGAGCATAACAAAGACCCCTGGTCGAGCATAACAAAGCCCCGTGACCGAGTATAGCAAAGTCCCCTGATCTAGTATGACAAAATCCCGTGATCGAGTATTGCAAAGGCCCTTGATTGAGTATAACAAATGCCCCTGATCGAGTTTAACAAAGTCCCCTAAACGAATATAACAAAGCGCCCTGATCGAGTATAACAAAGGCCACTGGTCGAGCATAACAAAGGACCCTGGTCGAGTATGTCAAAGTCCCCTGATCGAGTATAACAAAGCCCTCTAATCAGGTATAACAAAGTCCCCTGATCGAGTATAACAAAGTCCCCTGGTCGAGTATAACAAAGTCCCCTGGTCGAGTATAACAAAGGCCCCTGATCAAGTATAACAAAGGCCCCTGATCGAGTATAAGAAAGTCCTCTGATCTAGTATAACAAGGTCCCATGGTCGAGTATAACAAAGTCCCTTGATCGAGTATAACAAAGGCCCATGATCGAGTATAACAAAGGCCCCCCGGTTGAGTCCAACAAAGCCTCCTGATCGAGTATAACAACGTCCCCTCATCAAGTATAACACATCCCCTGATCGAGTATAACATATCCCCTGATCGTGTATAACAAAGTCCTCTAATCGAGTATAACAAAGGCCCTGATCGAGTCTAACAAACGCCCCTCATCGAGTATAACAAAGTCACCTGATCGAATATAACAAAGCCCCTCATCGAGTATAACAAAGTCCCCTGATCGAATATAAGAAAGCCCCCTGATCGAATATAACAAAGTCCCCTGATCGAGTATAACAAAGGCCCTTGATCAAGTATAACAAAGTCCCCAAATGGAATATAACAAAGTCCCCTTATCGAGTATACCAAGTCCCCTGGTTGAGTATAACAAATTCCCCTCATTGAGTACAACAAATTACCCTGGTCGAGTATAACAAAGGCCCACGATTGAATATAACAAATTCACCTTGTTACGAACCACGCCATCTATTGTGTCATGATCTAACTACCCAGCACTACCGAGCAACGCCATCTAGGGACGAAACCCGAGTATGACTAGTCTTAGTCACCACTCCGGGTTTCCTTTCTCTATATCCTGGTTGTTGAGTCACCTCTTCCAACTCTTCCTCATCAGCTCCGGATCGAGGAGAGTTCAGTTCACTCTGGGAAGTGACCACGCTTGGATCACCTATCCTGGAAACCTACGGCACAGTGACTACCTACCATTTTCTTCAATACTCAGCCCTACTCGTCAGACACTTCAGCACCGCACTTGAGTATTTGAAACCCTATATTACCTCCCACCTCCACTTGCTTCAGATTGTTGTATGTTGTATAAATATATATATACTGTTAAGCCAATGTTGCGTATGTTTAAGTTAATTATGGTTAAGGGTAAATTATAGAAAGCTGGATATTTTGTTAAGGAATTTATGGTACTTTATTATACACAACAAAAACTCGCATCCTTTGTCTGCCCTTTTATAGTCCGATTGTCTTTGTTTGTTTAGTTTTTTATTGTTGTTGCCTGTTGGGATCTGGGTAGACTTTTATCTATATTTTAAACCAGTTTCTAAATCCCCAACTCGTAACAAATGGCGACCGTGACAGGACCCGATCTTAAGTGCCATATTTCTTCCCCCCTTGTTACTCCTTGTTAATCATTCCTCCCAGTCACTTCTGTTCACAATTGCTTTACGGTGGTTTAAAGTTCCCTTCATATGTGTGTGCATATATTGGTATTATCGTACAGTAAGAGTGACAGACGTAGGATATTAGGTTCCGTGTGTCATAAGGCTTACCTGTTATTACACGTAGGCAGTCGTGTAGTAAGTCTTATCGAGTGTAGGGAAGAATCCGGATCTGTTTAATGCCGTACCCTCGCTCCAGAGTAGGCTGTTCCATAGTCAGTAGTTTAGGATGAAGTGATATCTTGGGATGCCCCGCTCTACCAGGACCCCATAATTATATAGCCTCAATTATTGTTCTTCTCATTATCTCATTCGGGGTCAATAATAAAGTAACTCAAGGGTTGTTTATCCGGATCTTTATATTAATGCCGTAATACGCCCTTCCTGTTTCAAGTATCTTTCCAAGTCTCTTATCCTTATCTAAGGATCTTATCAGAAGAACAATATTCATAAGTGTAATTTCCCTAGGTATAACTTGGGTAGTTTCCGGGACTTTCTGGTTATCCACTGCCGTGATATTTTCTAGGGTAATCCACTTATCTTATCTTTTTGGCCATTAGTTAATTTATCTAGTTTTTCTTAACAATGACCACCTCAGGTTTTGATCTCCAGGATTTTATTGAAAATCCTTCCGTCGCTAAATTACGTGTCAATATCCTGAAAAAAGAATGGAAAGGAATAGCCACCTATTACAATATCCCATATTCACAGCAAATGACTAAGGAAGTGTTAAAAAATCAGGTAATTGAAATGTTGGTTCAACAAGAAGTTTTAGAAGAATCCGCTGTTGACCAATTAACGCCCATGTCCAAGATATTTCACCCACTATCCACCATCCCTCCTCACTCAGAAGTTGCCTCAGGTCAGGCTAGCCCTCAAGAATAAACACAAAGAGTAGACGCCTTAGAACTAGAACGAGCTAGTTTCGAGTTCCAAATCAAAATGAAAGAACTCCAGTTGGAGCATGAGTTGGAACAGGCCAAGTTGGAGCATGAGGAAAAGTTGGAACAGGCCAAGTTGGAGCATGAGGAAAAGTCGGAACAGGCCAAGTTGGAGCAGGAGGTTAGACTGAAAGAACTATAGGTGAAAGAGACAGAAGTCACCTTAACATCGGAGTTTAAATCAAAAGAAGTGGCATTAAAAGAGAGACTAGCTGCTTTTAACCCTGCTAATGCTTCTTCCCTTGTTCCCGAGTTTGATGAATCCGATATCGACGGGTCATTTAGGAATTTTGAGAAAATTGCCGGGAAGAATGAGTGGCCTAAGGACCAGTGGGTGTCGGTGTTAGTTCCTAAATTATGTGGTAAGGCTCGTAGAGTTTTAACTGTTTAGACCAGACTGATTACTATGATAACGTAAAAAAGAATATCCTCACCTCTTATGCTATCACGCCAGATAGATACCAGCAGAAGTTTCGTAAACTAACCAAAACATTTTCACACACCTTTGTTGAGTTTGCTCAAGAAAAGCTTAGGTTTTTCAAGAAGTGGTTAGAGGCTACAGAGACCTCCACATTTCAGGATTTGTTAAACTTGGTAGTCCTGGAGGAGTGGAAGAGCAAGATACCATTTCACATCTTGAAGCATGTGGAGGAGCGTGGAGAGGTTAATTTAGGGCGTGCGGCTGAGGTGGCTGATGCGTACGCCTTGCTGATGGAGTCACTGGGCAGTAGGGAACGTGGTACTTTCCATCATGTTAGGTCCTCCTCTCATGATAACCTTGGGGACGTGAGTGGTAGGTCGAAAGGTTCCATACCTACCCCCCCTGATGCAACCAAGTTTTATTTTTCTTACTGTAAAAAACCAGGCCATACGATCCAGTCTTGTAAACACCCAAAGTGTCGAACTTCTAAAAGCAGTTCCCTGGATCCCAAATTCAAACCAATAGCAACCACCAATGTGGAAAGGCCCCATCAGGTTTTCTTCTCTTCATTCACCTATGAGGGAAAAATTTCAATCATAGAGGAGTCTCGTTCTTTCCCTATTCGTATACTACGTGATACGGGCGCAGCACAATCTATCCTCCTGTTTAACGTCATTCCTGATATATCTACCGCATTTACTAATGAGTGTTCTAATTTCAGATCTCTCATCCCATTCTTCCTATCCCTTAGCTAAAGTGCACCTCCAATGTCCCTTGATTACTGGGGAAGTGCAAATAGCCATTAGGAAAGATCCAATGCCTGTGAGCGGCATTCATTTATTATTGGGTAATGACTTGGTAGGAGATCTAGTGGTTCCCAACATAAAGACAGTCGACTCTCCCTTACCTGTCAACTCCACCACTGACCTTGAAGAAACTATTCCTCACCTTTTCCCATCTTGTGCTGTCACCCGGTCACAGAGTGTGCGAAATGGGCCCTCTTCATCTAAAACCACCTCCAATATCTTCCTACCCACAGAAGATCTGTACAATAAGACCATTAGTAAGGATGAGCTCATTAAAGCCCAACAATCTGATCCATCTTTGAATAAACTTCATCATGCAGCAGTTGAGGGTAAAGATTTTAACACTCTTCCTTGTTTTTATTATCAGGAAGGGGTTTTGATAAGGGCCTATAGACCCCCTGAGCTTACCCATCTAGACACGTGGTCTGAAATACATCAAGTGGTAATTCCCTCCTCAGTCAGACCAGCATTAATTCCCCTTGCCCATGATGGTATTTCAGGACATTTGGGAATCCTGAAAACATATAAAAAGCTCCTCCAACACTATTACTGGCCTGGACTTAGGAAGGATGTGTCAAAGTACCTAAAATCTTGTCATATTTGTCAAATGGTAGGAAAACCAAATGAAAGTATACCAGCAGCTCCCATTAAGCCCATCCCAGTATTTTCTACACCATTTGAAAAGATTGTTGTGGATTGTGTGGGCCCATTACCAAAGACTAAGAAGGGAAATCAATTCCTGCTCACAGTTATGGATACCAGTACACGTTATCCTGAGGCTTTTCCCCTTAAAAGCATCACTTCAAAAAATGTAATCAAACCTCTTTTGCACCTTTTCACTTCAGTGGGCATTCCTAAAGAGATCCAATCCGATCAGGGCACCAATTTTACGAGCAATCTTTTCAAACAGGTGATGAAAGACCTCAGTGTGGACCATTGTACATCTCCGGCTTACCACCCACAATCCCAAGGTTGCTTGGAACGGTTCCATCAAACTTTCAAATCAATGCTAAAAAAATACTGTATAGAACACCAAAAGGAATGGGATGAAAGCATAGACTTGTTACTCTTTGCCATCAGGAAATGTCCCCAGGAGTCATTGGGTTTCTCCCCGTTCGAGTTACTATATGGGAGACAAATTAGGGGACCCCTTAAAATAGTAAAGGAGCAGTGGTTTGACACTCCATCTATTAAGCCCGCAACAGTTTCCCAATACATTGACACTTTACGGGACAAATTAACTGAAGTCCGAACCATTGCTCAGTCAAACTTAAAAAAAGTCCAAGACAAAATGGTGAAGTCCCAACCTAAATTAGTCGAAAGATCATTTTTTCCAGGTGACAAAGTGTTACTCTTTCTACCCATTCCAGGCTCTCCCCTTAAAAGCAAGTTTACTGGTCCCTATATAATTGCTAATAAACTATCTCCCCTCAACTATACAGTCCATACTCCTCATCGCAGAAAAGATTCACAACTTGTTCACATTAATCTTGTAATAGGCCCCTGTCTCATCAACAGAACGTATTATATAAATGGGTCAATACATCTGATATTATATTCAGATTCACCCCCTGTAACTTTCCACTGTCTATGAGTGAGACATGATATGGACACGTGAGCGGGCAACTCACCCAAGAGGGCGAGACCCATAGCTCAGCATTTCTGTAAGCGCGCACTGCGATGCCCTTAAGCTTCAGTAGCTCACCTCAACTCATATCGTAAGGACGTGACCTAACGTTTATCATACATAAACGCCGTCCCTTTCTCATTCACTCCTAGACAGTGAGACTTACGGTTGATATACACTCAGGAATTATATCTACAACCTTTTATAATAAAACAAAGGAACTACCGTTTGGGTTTCGTTACTTACAACCCAAATATAAATATGTGTGAACGGACTGGTTAATTGGACAAGTAGCCGATTCATATAGGTGGCAAGCGGTGTGTACGGATTCTTCAAACTGGTAGTCGTATCATCCGTCTGTGTTTTGTGAAAAACAAGAAACCACACAGCAGTGATGCGTTACATAATCCGAGTGTTTAAAACTATATCCCGTATTGATACGATATGTAGTGAGCGCTCCTTATCTCTGTCACATACAAATACGTGCAGAATTCGTAATATACATATATTACAGCCTGTTGGTACATATCCAGATTGAGCCGGTTGAGATAGACTCCACTCAGCATTCCCTAGACATTACAGTGTTGCAGTGTTGAAAAAAAAAGTTTCGTAGCCTGGTCTTCAATTGGTATTTCACTAACAGCTGGGCAGTATTGTTGTGTCGTCAGCGCGAATTACGAAATTCCGGTGTCATCATACAGATCTCCATATATACGTGGACTGTGAAGACTTGGCATACGGCAGTTTCGCCAGCGAACCAGCAAATAACAGTGTGATATCCAATCATCAGCAGTTTTCTGATCGCTGGAGGAGGAACTCACCTAATTCAAGTGGACTCGTCTCTCACCAAAGCGAAGCGTCTTCTCGTTGCCAAGGAAACCAGCAGCAGCGCACGCATCCTAGGAAGAGGTCCCGCCCACACTCCACCCACCACTCCACTCAGAACTTTTGAAGGATCACATTTTCTATACAGACGTACTACTCTGTATAAATAGGTATTTAAATTACATAGTTCTACACACATGAACACGTTCGAGAGATATCTTCACACCGATAGGTTCGTCGGATAGGATTATTTCAATGATAAAGTGTCGAATGTAAGATTAATGTATTGAAATCCTATAATTTACAGTAGTTTGTAAGTGCCTGTCTTCTTATTGATAGTTTAATAATTAACTACAATTCATACTTCATTTGTCTTGTAAATGAGAGGCAAGTGATCTACTTACTGTTAAGTTTTCATTGACCCAAGGGGGCTAATAGATAATTTCTAAGTTTCCCATGTCTAATGTAGATGAAATCGAACGCCTAGCGCAACTGTTTGCTGATAACCAACTCATCGATGATCAAGCCCAGACTGACATAGATTTTGAGTATGGAACACAGTTAAATGATTCGGTAGGAAGTAGTGAGAAAGTTATTGACGAATCATTTGACGACTTAAACCGTCGTACCCTACGGTCTGGTAATCACTATAGTACCTCACCTAAGTATACTAAAGCAGTTACCCCTGTTACAGGTGATAGTGTGTCTGTTGCTAAATCGGTAACAACCTTATTAACCCAGCCTTCGGTTAAGAGTAAGAATACTAACTTGCTTAATACTAACACTACAATGGCGTTCTCTAACCCTCACACCAGTACTACTACCACACCTAAAGCTGATAATGTTATTAATATCATGCAACGCGGCGATTATGTTCGAAATTTCACGGGACAAGACGATTATAGGGTCGCACATTTTATTCGTGCATGTGAAGATAGCATGCGCAATAGTCACATAACGACTGACGAAGAAAAGAAAGCATATGTACGTTCCCATATAACGCAGGGTTCCTATGCAGGCAGTCGTTTAAATGCGTTTAGTTTACAAAGCCCTGACTATGAAAAGTTCAAGCGAATGCTAATTGGGATTTTTGGGGGTAGGTCACAGCCTCACTCCCAGACTCCTTATGCGACACACTTAGCTCCGATCGCTCCTCCCCGCCTAACATATAAACAGAAAACATCGTTACGATGCGCACATTGTAATAAACGTGGCCACGTAATGGAAGATTGTTTTCAGCTCCGAGGTAATAGTGCTAATTTTAAGGCCACACCCGGTGCAAAGCCATTCTCAAGGTCAAACAGAGAGGGAGCTAAAGCAGCACCTCCTCCTACCCAGAAAGCGCGCAAATGGTGCGCTCTTCACAAATCGACATCTCATAGTTCACATGAGTGCGATATACTAATAAAGGCTAGGGGAGTGGACCTAAGTGAAACGGAGGTGTCGTATAGGCGCAAGCAGAAACGTCCCCAGGACAAGTCATCGGGGGAAGACCAGCGCACACCACAGCATGGAGAGGGATAGATAGGGTAATTCCCACCCCTCCTCACAGCACTTCTATAGCGGCCTCATTAGTAGCGGCGCTTAGCAAAGTGGAAGTGTTGTCAGTACCGGTGAGAGTGGATAATACCAGATTGGCTCTTGATATAGACACAGGTGCTTGCGCTAATGTATTGGCCTTGACATCATATCACGAGTTACAACGTAAATTCCCTCACCGCAAATTCAAATGGAGGCCTAGTAACGCTGAGCTCGAAGGAGTTTCAGGTACTCAGCTGAGCATCAAAGGAATGGTGACGTTACCACTCAGATTCTCAAGACGTGGTTCTCCCTTCTACGCCGACTTTTATATAGTTCAGCAGTTCAATTTGCCAGCTGACGGGTTACTTGGTCTACCAACTCTTCGAAAGAACATGATAGATGTTCATCCACGTAATAATAGTGTTACGTTTAAAGGTGTTTCCTACACAGCAATGAGTCATTCTGAACCTATGCTCACCGCTAGGACGAAAGTGTTGTCTACCAATCCTATTAAGAGGAAGGCGGATCATGCGTCAGAGATATATCTCGACCTCAACCACACACCTTCCCAGCATGATTACAGCAGCAAGAGTTGGAAGATAGTACCTGCAATTTTGAAGAATACTCTCCATTACCAGAATGAGGAATTCACCAACGCAACAATCCTGTGAGCTGAAGTGAACATTAGTTTCTGCAAATGATTCGTTCACTGCCCAGGGTGTGACAGGACGTGACTGCAGTTGTTGAGACTACTCATCAATCAACATCCTGTCAACAAAATTCTTTCGTATGGCGTGAACAACCCCCAGTAACCAGCACCCAGCACCCACCCTAGTGATGATGACACATCCGGTCTGAGAGATGGTCTCAGCATTCTGAGGTATGGTGTTGTGGATGACGTTGTGTGACCATTAGCGGCGGTTTGCTGTACTCAGGATTTTTGTGAACATTGACCCAGTCACCGGACCTTGGAATCAGCTGTGTCTGCTGTGAGACACACACACACACAAGTCTACGGGATTGCAGCAGCAATTTCACAATATCACGAATCTTAAATAAAGGATGTTATTTGTGTGATTTTCTAGATATCACAACAATGTCGAAGTGCAACCAAATAAATTCCCAATTCGAGGTATTGTTGCGAATTGCCAACAGACTCGACTGGCCAGGATAGATCAAATAGCGCCACATGTTAAGGTGATCGATCATCCACAGGGCAAGACACGCCTTTTAGAGCTGCTTGCCGACTATAGACATATAGTAGCCTTGCCAGGGGAAACGCTAGGTCAGACAGATTTAACATCCCATCATATAGCGTTAAAGGAAGGAACCAACCCTATTTACGTACCAGCTTATAGACTACCTCATAGCCAGCGCGCTGTAGTGCAAGATATGGTACAGGGTATGTTAGATGAGAATGTCATTAGACACTCAAAATCCCCCTTTAATAGCCCATTATTCCTCGTCCCGAAAAAGGATGGTGGATGGCGCCCTGTCATAGATTTCAGGCGCGTAAATGATCAAACAATCCCTGATAGGTACCCAATGCCTATCTTGAGCGACATATTGCAATCCTTAGGCAAGGATAATGCGGTATTTAGCAACTTAGATTTGCTTAGTGGGTATTGGCAAATACCACTCGATGAAAAATCACGAGAAATCACGGCATTTAGCACGCCTCTTGGCCACTTTGAGTTTCTACGAATGCCATTTAGTCTCAGAAATGCCCCACTAACATTTCAAAGAATGATCAACACCCTGTTTGCCGGACTAATTGGTAACACAGTCTGCGCTTATTTGGATGATCTAATAGTAGTCAGTAAGGACGTCGATTCCCATCTGATTAAACTGCGTGAAGTTTTGGCCAAACTTTCCACAGCAGGCCTCAAAATAAAACTCTCAAAGTGCGAGTTTTTTAAAATCCAGAATCCATTTCCTTGGTCATGTACACTATTCGACGGTGAGGGCATACACACAGTTAATGATAAAGTAAAAGCTGTATCTCAGTTCCCGCGTCCTACCTCAAATGATCATGTGCGTAGCCTTCTCGGATTATCTGGTTATTATCGTTCCTTTATCAAGGACTATGCAACATTAGCATCGCCCCTAACGAGGTTGCTCAAAAAAGATGCAGTGTTCAAATGGGATGCTGAACACGAGGAAAGTTTTACGGCATTGAAGACAGCGCTAACCAATGCCCCGGTTCTAGCATTCCCAGACTACACTCAACCTTTCACTCTCTGTACTGACGCTTCCGGAATTGGAGTCGGAGCAGTGCTCATGCAAGAGGACACGCGTGGGAAGTTTAGAGTGATAGCATTTGCAAGTCGCAAACTAATCGATGCTGAAACACGTTATTCAGTGACGCATTTAGAAACGTTAGCCGTTGTGTGGGCACTTAAGAAGTTCAAAGACATTATCTTTGGCTACAAGATAACTGTTTTTACTGATCATGCGGCAGTCACCGAACTGTTCCATGGCAGAAACTTATCAGGCAGATTAGCACGCTGGTATCTGACAATTCAAGAGTTTGACCCCGAATTTAGGTATTTACCTGGGAGGGCGAATGTTGTCGCCGACGCTCTGTCAAGAAATATAGCACCAGTTATGCCTGTATCAGCATTCACTCTTTCGCAACTGGAAGATGAGCAACGACGCGACCCATATTGGTCAGCTTTTATTTTTGCTCTCGAATCGGGCGAGGATGTTAAACTCCCCAAGTTATTTCTTCCCTTAAGTCAGTTTGAATTACGACATAACATACTCCATAGGACGAGAAAATCTCCTGAGGGTAATGTGTCTCAAATAGTCGTACCTGACACGTTGCGCAAAGCAGTAATGACATTGTTCCACGCTGTCCCACAAGCAGGTCACCAAGGTCGTGATAAATGCTTAGCGGATTTACGAAAGATGTATTTCTGGAACACTATGAAGAAAGACATAGAATTACACATAGCTAATTGTTTGGCATGTGCTCAACATAAAGGATCAACAGGATCACCTGCCCCGATTCTACAATATCCTACACCAGACCGTCCGTTTGACACAGTCGCTGTTGACTTGTTACAACTCCCAATGAGTCATCAGGGATCAGGATACGTCTTAGTGTGTGTGGATCATTTTTCCAGGTTTGTGGTCTTGGTCCCACTAAAAAGCAAAACGGCCGAAGCAGTAGCCTGTGCATTAGTGATGAATCTCATATGTCCATATACTACGCCTAAAGTGCTACTCTCTGATAATGGAACAGAGTTCAAGAATGAGCTAATAGAGCATATATGTGCACAATATGAAATTAAACAAACTTTTGTGACAGCTTATCATCCACAGGCTAATGGCCTTGTTGAAAGAACCAATCGTAAAATCCTAGAAATACTGCGTCCAATTGTTAGTGGTTTTCAATAAGCATGGGAGGATTGGTTACCGCAGGTTGCAGCGTCGATTAATGGGTCAGTTAATAGCTCTACGGGCAAAACACCCTAATATATTGTCTATGGTACAGATAAACGTCTGCCTTACGACATCCTTACAGAGGCGCCATACCCGGTATATAATACGGATTATTTTCCGGCAAAACAAATTCATGTCTTTACAGAAATTCATAACCAAGTACGATCACAGCTAGCGGCGTCACGCGCCGAAATGATCATCAAACAACATAAACATGCTAAACCTATCGCACTGAACGTTGGGGACGCTGTTATGTTACAGGAACCTGAAAGGAACTCCAAACTTTCGGCGAAATTTTCTGGTCCATTCCGCATAATCTCAAAAGAAGCAGGCAACAAATTCAAAATATGGAAGCCTAATGCACAGATCGCAGATGTCGTGCACGCGGATCGTCTGAAGAAGACCCAGATAATTGTCTTACCTCCAGTTGATGATAATGTGATTGATACATCCTTACAGACTGTTCAGAAGCAAAATGTCCCAAATGACTATTGTATGAAACTACGTTCTGCGAGTAGACGTTAACTCGTTTGTAATTCCTTACAGAATGGCTTGGATCGTCAGTGTCTTGCTTCTACTCTGTTGTGGCACCGTTGTGTTGACGAAAATGTCCACATTAGTCATCAAACCAGGTGCACTTGTGGCACCTCTCGGACGCGTTCTCATAGTTGAGGACGTGGTGAACATCAAGTATGAACTACAGCCACTACTCCAACTTCCGCGTCAGATGGAAAACGTCGACGGCCAACTACAATCAGCATTGGACATCCTTCATAGTCTCAGCACAGCTTCGAAGAATTCGACAATGGTTTCACAAACTATAGACCTTCTACACTTTCGTCTCCAGAACCTTCGCGAGTTTCTAGTTGATGTGGGGAAAAATCTACCTGCATCTCAAGCGGATCTTGCTCAAGAAGTGCATTCTCAGGCACGACGAAAAAGGGGTCTCTTTAATTTTGTGGGTCTTATCCAAAGCGCTTTGTTTGGCACGGCAACGGCCGATGATGTAGCTAAACTGGGGGACCGAATGAACGTTGTCGTTCAGGCTGTATCTCAACAGAATCGCGTTATTTCTCAAACCTTTCACGCGATTACTGCTCTAGAATCAAAGGTTAATGCAATCATAATGGAGTCTAACCAAGTTTCGAGGATTGTTACTAGGTTACAGAAAGCAATCCCGACGTTAGAATGGCTCCTTTACTTCACAGAATATTTGCATGCTGCTGAAATTTCAGTTCATAAAATTGTAACCTCTAAAAATGAACTAATAGACAGCATTGTAGATGCCGGGATAGGACGTGTGGACGCGAAGCTTGTGCCTGTGCAGACGCTTCTTGAAGCTTTAAAAATAGCCAAGTTGCAGTATCATTTAACTCCTATTTTCAATGACAATGAGGTTCACTATTATTACCCGCTGTTGGAGTCAACCCTCACGCACAATGCAATTCTGATCCACATTCCTATGCGAGGGCAACATGAGTTTAATGCATGGCATTTAGAACCCTTCCCCTGGTTTGTGAACGACACACTGTATACCCTAGATAGGCCTAAAGAACTTTTCTTAGTAGATGAAGAATATTCATTGTTATCAATAGAGGATTCTGAGGTACTGTCACGGTGTAAGTCGTCTTATCTACACCTACACGTATGTCCAGCCTACATGTTTGCATTTATTCCTGCTGCAGAAGGAATATGTGAATTGGCAGTCATACAACCAAATGTACGCACAGCGTTAGCGCAATGCAGTTATAGGCCAGTTAGTCTAAAGACTGTGTTCCACGCTCACCTTCACAATGTGCAGTATTTGTTCTTTCCAAATCTCACTACTGTAATTTTAAAATGCCAAAATGGTGTTAAGCAGCTAGTTGTGAAAGGGCATTACAAGGCTCCTGATTACTGTGAAATCACTTGTAGTACATTACGGACCTTGCCTACTCATCAGCATTTTGCGTTAAATCGAAAACTCAAGTCTGCTTTAATTCCACTTCCTATAATGAATTTCACTATCAAGGATATTCAAATAGTATCAGAGAAATTAAAAGTTTTAGCTTTCTTGAACGAGACACATTTTGCTGATTTGAATAATAACTTGCCATTTTACCTGTGACGGGAATTTGCACTACCAAGTCTTACGATTCCCTCTATTCTGTTAATTCTGGCAATAATGTTCCTGTTCTGTTATTACCGGGCAGTATCATCCAAATTCAACATTGTTCATAACATACTAACCCGTACGACACAAAAGTCTAGGTCCCCTGTAGTAGAGAATACCCCTACAGTAATCTCCCCAGCTTAGTGTCTACATATCTGTTTATAACATGGTTAGGGTTGTCTAGGATGTACTGTACTCTGTGAGTTATTTAGGCCTCACGGAGCTCGGCTGGTAGGTGACCGAGCGATGTTATAGGCCCCTGTCTCAGCAACAGAACGTATTATATAAATGGGTCAATACATCTGATATTATATTCAGATTCACCCCCTGTAACTTTCCACTGTCTATGAGTGAGACATGATATGGACACGTGAGCGGGCAACTCACCCAAGAGGGCGAGACCCATAGCTCAGCATTTCTGTAAGCACGCACTGCGATGCCCTTAAGCTTCAGTTGCTCACCTCAACTCATATCGTAAGGACGTGACCTAACGTTTATCATACATAAACGCCGTCCCTTTCTCATTCACTCCTAGACAGTGAGACTTACGGTTGATATACACTCAGGAATTATATCTACAACCTTTTATAATAAAACAAAGGAACTACCGTTTGGGTTTCGTTACTTAAAACCCAAATATAAATATGTGTGAACGGACTGGTTAATTGGACAAGCAGCCGATTCAATCTCATGAAACTTTACCATTCCAGGCAGTCAGAGGAAGACATCCCCGAGGCTATAAGCCTACCTGTATTGCATACGGCTTTGTCAGGGCCGGAGCCGGAGACAGATGACATGGACCTATTGGAGAATTTAGACTTCCCTCTACCTATAGAAAACCCTGCTAACAGTCACATACTCAACAACTTGGATGAGTATTTTTCTGTTCTGAATCCATCTCAAGCAAAAGATCTCACTAAGTTATTATCAACATTTCCTAAAGTCACGTCAGACCTCCCAGGGTTTTGCAATATACTTAAACATGATATTAAGCTAATCTCAGATGATGTACAGCCATTAGGCACTCAGCATATCGGCTAAATCCACAAAAAAAGAGAGATTATGAAAAAGGAGGTAGATTTGTTGTTAAAACATAACTTAGCTGAGCCTAGTACCTCCCCCTGGGCTTCACCTTGCCTTCTCATTCCAAAACCCGATAGCAGTTTTCGTTTCTGTACCGATTATCGTAAAGTGAACCAGGTCACTGTCTCAGACTCCTACCCTTTACCTTTGATTGAAGATATAATAGACAGCATAGGCTGTGCAAAATTTATTACAACGGTGGACTTGATGAAAGGATATTATCAAGTGGGACTCACGGATAGGGCAAAAATAATCTCAGCATTTATAACTCCATTTGGTCTTTTTCAATAGTTGGTTATGGCGTTTGGCTTTTCTAATGCTCCGGCCACATTCCAGAGGGCAATCAATTACCTGATTCAGGACCTAGATGGGACGTTCGCCTACCTGGATGACCTGGTGGTGGTGTCGGACGGCTGGGACGAACATCTGGTGCGTTTGGAGATACTGTTCGCACGACTGCAAGAGACTGGATTCACCATAAACCTGGCTAAATCTGTTTTTGGCCGGGCCTCAGTGACTTACCTGGGACATATCGTTGGGCATGGTATGGTGAGACCCAAGATGGTGTGTCAGAATATATTACTGCATTATTTTCAACCTTATTTCCTTTTAGTTGAACATGCATATTTCTATGTTCACAGAAATGGGCAATTACCTTCTGGTTGACCTCTACTTTTTTCTAAGCATCTGTGTCTTCTGGAATAACCTTTGATGCAGCTCTTGCACCATTTCCTGTTACCTTCAACGTGTCACTCTGTTCCACCCTCTTTTTCCACACATTCTGAGTTGAAGGTAGAATTGTCTCACCTGCAACTCCTCGTCCTTCCTCCTTTTCTCGCTGTTGCACTTTCTCCATGCTTTACCATCGCCGCTCAACGCATCTGTGGCTTCTTATTGCAAATTGAGGAACCTGCATTATGCGTTCACAATTGCAACAGCACGGCACAACATGTTTCCCAAATTTGATTTTATATCCACATTCTAATGAATTATTATTTTTTCCACAGTAACGACACCGACTTTCACTTTGACATTTGCAGGTCATATGGACCTACTTGCTGCACTTGTAACATAGAACAGGTTGTTCAATAAACTTTGCAATTCTCCCATATCCTATTCCAGAAATGAATATCTTCTCCGGAACGTCTCCCTTCATCAAGGCTTCCACTTTGATCTTCTTCTCACCCCGGATTTCGTGTCGCTTTGCCCATACGAATCGTGTATCGTCATAAAGAAATTCAGGATCCAGTATAACCGGTACATGAAGACGACCACCTCGATGTCTTGTTCTGCGTCCTGAAGCATCGTCATTATCACCTCCTTAAATCCTGTCATTGTCGAAACTGTACCGCTTCACCCCAGCTACAGTCAGATAGGAATTATTTCGACCTTCCTTAAACTGGGGTTGAAACCTTTTACGCTCTCTTCCCAATGTAGCAACCCACAGCAACAGCTCATAGAATGAAATGCGTAAATCACTTGGGAAGTTCAACCTCCCCCTACCTGAGCTGTTTCCACCACCCGGGTTGCTCGTTACATTGGTACTGTTACAATGATTCATTCGACCAACCTACTGTGTTTTATTCCCAGTTGAATTGTTTCTGCTTTCTTCTGCGTGTGCAGTTCTTTTCTTCCTATTATTCATGATCTCATCACTATCACTTCCTTCACTTTTTTCTCCAACTCTCCCCTCCTCTTCGTTTCTGTCCTACTAATTACCTCTTTAAAACTGTCTGTCACTTCCATTGTTGTTGGCCGCGGATCATCTGCTTCCGATTCGCTACTTGAAAGCGCAGGTCGTCTTCTATACTGTTCAATAGTGAATTTTTTTCTTCTCTAGCCAAATCCTTCACAAGTTTCTACCCACTACTTTCCCCAGGCACTTAGGCAGCCATTGAAAATCAGCAGTATTGTCGCAGAGTACAAGGCTCACACGTCCGACCAGTACGGCCAGCGTTCAGAAGAATGTGTGATAGGCAAGTGATAGGTTAATAGCTGATCCATGCGTTAACCTCAACACCCTACATCCGACTCCTGACAAACGACACATGGGTGGTAGGGGGTCGAGCAGCAGGATTACATGGAGGAAAAGGACTACCATACTATGGAAAGAAGTATCATAAACGATATTTAATTTTGCAGTGCAAAAATAAATATGACTTGATACACGTCGGTTAATGTTTATAAGAACAAGGGAGACTGGTCAGAGTGTAGCAACTAACGAGGGATCTCGCTGCTCTCCATAGCTGGCAAGATTATCGCCCGAGTTCTCCTAAACCAACTTCTTCCAAAGGCGAAAAACTTCCTCCCAGAATCTCAATGTGCCCGCCAGATCCAGGAAAAGTGAAGAGAACAGCGTCGTGACCTGTACATGGCTTTCATCGACCTAACCAAGACCTTCGATTCGATCAACAGGGAAGCCCTCTTGCGGACCCTCAGCCGTTTTGACTGCCCACCAAAATTCATCGCCATTGTGAGGCAACTCCACGATGGGATGAACGGCAGTGTCCCGTACAACTGCACCCAGTCGGAGTTCATCACCATCCAAACAGGGGTTAAACAAGGGTGTGTAGTGTGTACTAGCACCAACTCTCTTTTCCATTTTCTTGGCTGCCTTCCTTACTCTTGCCAGTGCCAATTTAGCCGGCGGGATGGACATCGAGCACTGGGTGAAGGGGGGTCTTTTCAACATAAGATGACTCCAGGCAAGAACAAAGGTGTCGGCAGCTTCCTTTACTGAATTTCAGTATGCACACGACCTCACCCTTGTTGCTTACACTGAACACGATCTCGAGGAGATCGTGAGCATCTACGCAGATGCGTATGCACACTTCGGCCTTGAGGTGAATGTATTTAAGTCTCAGATTATCTTTCAACCTGCCCCTGGTTCAGACATACCTCCACAATCCACCCAGCGTAATGGTACTACCCTCTCTAATGTTACCCACTTTCGGTATCTCGGCTCGCACCTGACCACCACCGCAGACATCGATGAATAGATTCAGCATTGGATCAGATGTGCATCTCAAGCCTTTGGCAGACTCCGAAACCGTGTCTTCAGCTGTAGGGCGCTTAAATTATCTACAAAGTTGCACGTAAATCGAGCAGTGGTCCTCCCCACCCTGCTATATGGCAGTGAGACATAGATCACATACAGAAGGTACCTCAAGGCACTTGAAAACTTTCACCAACGTAGTCTACGTTCCATCCTCCGTGTTCGCTGGGAAGACAAGAGAACAAATACCAGTATACTTGCTAACACCAACTGTAGGAGCATCGAGGCTACCATTATCTGTGAACTGGACTGGCCATGTTGCCCGTATGGACTACACTAGACTGCCAAAGCAGCTACATTACAGTCACCTAACGAATAGTAAACGTAACGCCGGCGGGCAATTGAAAAGGTATAAGGATACTCTTAAGACAAACCTGAAAAAAGTGTCAAATCGACCCCCTCACCTGGGAGTCGATTACTCCACATCGTAACGCTTGAAAGAGCACCACACGAGAAGGGGTCGATACTTTCGAGTTAGCCCGACTGCAACCCGAGGCAGACAAGCACCATCGCCGGAAAGACTCTGCCACGGCCCCTCCCTCACTAGATGCAGCCCTCCACATGTGCAAAGAATGTGAACGACTCTGCCGGTCCCGTATCGGCCTCTTTAGTCACCTCAAAACTTACCAACCTAGGTGACATCCCTCATAATTCATATCATTGTATCATAGCTGGATGATCGTCATACCCGATTCCGAGTGACAGCAAATTATTAGTAGTAGTAGTGTGTGTATGTGTGTGTGTGTGTGACTAAGATAGCTATCGGGACTGTTATAATAATAATAATAATAATAATAATAATAATAATAATAATAATAATAATAATAATAATAATAATAATAATAATAATAATAATAATAATAATAATAATAATAATAATAATAATAATAATAATAATAATTAACGGTTTATTGAAAGAGCATGGCGAGGGAAGGCTGAAAATATATAGTGACATAATTGGGGAATGGGTCATCTGATTGCTAAATAATACACAAGTAACATAAGTGTAATACTTGTACAATACAATAACAAGGTGGGAGAAGGTTATACTACAGGGCATTTCAACATAGTTACAGTGCAAAAAGGGAAGATTGGCTGGGATTGAACACACACTGGATGATTACGAGTTGTTGATAATTTTTACATTGGTGAGGATTGGACTGTTCTTATAGCGATCAGTACGTGCTTGTATTTGCTGGACGCGGTTGTGGTGTCGAACAGCAATTCACGGACGAGGGTTCTCGGGTGGAAGTAGGAGTCTGTGTCGAAGATTGTACAGAAGCTTTTCACCAAATTTGCAGATGAGGTCGCGGTGATGATGAGAGAGCCGAGAAGGTCATTGTGTTGAGCGCTTCTTGATATATAGGGTAGGAAGGGGAGAGTATAATCTTGCATGCTCTCGTTTGCACTCGTTCTAGGTGTTTCAGTTGTGTGGCATTTAGGGAGGAAGACCAGGTAGGGGAGCCATAGGTGAGCTTGGGAAGTATGAATGTTGAGTAAGCACTGAGGAACTTGAGCGCAGGAATTCCGGGGTACTTGAGTTGGCTGAGGAGGTGGAGACGAAAACTGAGGATTTGACAATTGCAGTGACGTGTGTTTTTCAATTTAGTTTGTTATCTGTAGTGACGCCAAGGAGCTTGGTGGAGTCCACAACCTGAAGTGTGTTGGGGCCCAAAGTAATAGAGGGAGGTGGTGGAGATGTTCGGGGTACTTAGTTCTAACTACAGGGGCGAACATAAACACCTGTAGAGTTTTGTAGGTTGTTATTAACGGAAATATTCAAGGGCGCTTACAAACGCCGGTAGTCCTTACACTCCTATAGGGGTCAACTGGCCTCTCTCTGACCTCTCAGGCGACATGTGATAAGTGGTACATTAGCAGCTTCCAGATGTCGCCAGGAAACATTTATCTAAGCGTGTGGTGACATGAAACTGGGGCATTACCACACGCTACTGACTAGAGAAGTAATGTGTATATATAGAGTACATACATGGTATACATACAACATACATAATATACTATTACGAACCACGCCATCTATTGTGTCATGATCTAACTACCCAGCACTATCGAGCAACGCCATCTAGGGACGAAACCCGAGTATAACTAGTCTTAGTCACCACTACGGGTTTCCTTTCTCCATATCCTGGTTGTTGCGTCACCTCCTTCAACTCTTCCTCATCAGCTCCGGATCGAGGAGAGTTCAGTTCACTCTGGGAAGTGACCACACTTGGATTACCTATCCTCTAAACCTACGGCACAGTGACTACCTACCATCTTCTACAATACTCAGCCCTACTCGTCAGACACTTCAGCACCGCACTTGAGTATTGTAACCCTATATTACCTCCCACCTCCACTTGCTTCAGATTGTTGTATGTTGTATAAATATGTATATACTGTTAAGCCAATGTTGCGTATGTTTAAGTTAAGTATGGATATTTTGTTAAGGAATTTATTGAACTTTATTATACACAACAAAAACTTGCATCCTTTGTCTACCCTTTTATAGTCCGATTGTCTTTGTTTGTTTAGTTTTTTTTATTGTTGTTGCCTGTTGGGATCTGGGTAGACTTATAACTATATTCTAAACCAGTTTCTAAATCCCCAACTCGTAACAATACATACACCTTCCCCTTTGTTGTATGTTGTATAAATATGTATATACTGTTAAGCCAATGTTGCGTATGTTTAAGTTAAGTATGGATATTTTGTTAAGGAATTTATTGAACTTTATTATACACAACAAAAACTTGCATCCTTTGTCTACCCTTTTATAGTCCGATTGTCTTTGTTTGTTTAGTTTTTTTTATTGTTGTTGCCTGTTGGGATCTGGGTAGACTTATAACTATATTCTAAACCAGTTTCTAAATCCCCAACTCGTAACAATACATACCTTCCTTTATACGCTCATAGCGGACCTTTTCCTGTGGGTCCGTTCTGAGCGTCGAGGGGCTTCATCACTGGGGGGAGGGGGATATGGGACTCAGCACTGGTAATGGGGTCAGCGGAATTCCTCCACCACACACGACCACTGGGTAACCGCACCTGGTAGTCCCGTGACCTGCGGAGACCCATGACTACGCCCACTTTGTCCCAACGTAGGGAGGTCGAGTCCTGGACACGGACTTGGGTGCCAACACTCAACCTGGGGAGAGGATGGGCGTGGTCGTTGTGGCGGGCGACGACGTCTTGAATACATTTTGCGGCTCGGAGATCACAATCCTCTGTCTTGGCCTCCACTCCTTGGAGAAGGACTGAGGGTGAGCAGGGACACAAGACCTGGGCAGGGGAGCGTCCGGTGTAATTGGGTGAGTTGCTGAGCTCAAGGAGACCCTGGTCGAAGGCCTTGCAGTCAATATTCCCAGAAGGGGCCACTTTGAGGATGAGGTGCTTCAGGGATTTGACAGCAGCCTCAGCGTGGCCGTTGGACTGCGGGTAATGAGGCGGTGACAACACATGCCAGACTCCCCATCGGTCGAGGAACGCAACAAAGTCCCGGCTTGTGAACTGGGGCCCTCCGTTGGTTCTCAGGCGCGCAGGAACTCCCACGTAATGGAAGTAGTGGCGGAACTTGCTGATGGTGGTGGCAGACGTCGTGTCATTACTGCACTTGATGACAACCGGCCAACCAGAGAGACGGTCGACGATAACCAGGAAGAACTCTCCTGACACACAGAAAAAGTCGGCCGACACAGATTCAAAGGGGCGGGTGGGGTTGTCGTCACTCGTGAAGGGTTCCTGTTGCTGGCTGAGTTTTAGAACTTGGCAGGGCTTACACGCATGGACAGCATTGGAGATGTCGGGGTCGATTCCAGGCCGGAACACAGTCTGTCTTGCACGCCGTTTGGTGGCCTTGGCTCCACGGTGACTGTCGTGGAGGCGAGCCAAGGCGTGGGGACGTGAAGCAGCAGGGACAACTACCGAAGGAGAGGTGTCACTGGCCAGAGGTAGGGGTAGGGCGGCATCAGGGTAGTTGCTGCTCCCTTCGTGCACCCTGTTGGCGTATTTTACCTCGAGAATCGGTGTTGAGAAGTCCTGGGAGATGATGGCCAACTCTTGGCAATGTCTGTAGGACAGCAAAGGAGTCGGGACACCATTATGCACGTCAATCCAGGTTTGACATGACCTGTTGCCAAAGGTGAAATGTGCATAGAGTGAACCTAGGGCTGGGGCCATCTGTGAACCGTCTGCTGTGACGCGGAGGTAATTGGGAGGCGGTCCTAGATCACTTGGAGAGAGCCCCAAGCATTGCAAATGCTGGGGACTGATGACCGTAGCCTCAACGCCGGTGTCAGGCAGCATCTCGAGACAGGATGACACACTGCCGTAGGTCACGATGACGCTGACGTGCTGGGGGACTTTGACCCTGGGACGCAACGAGGAGTACACCCTCCTAATACGGGTCGGGCTTTGTCCAGGGTCGCCGTGCCTCTGATTTGACGACTGTGGGCGGCCCTCACTGGTGGAGGTGCGCTGCTGCTTCCGCCGACGCTGTCCCTTGGGTATGTTTGTCGGGCAACACTTGTCGTAGTGGCCCAGATGGCCACACACATTGCACTGGACACGTTTGGCCGGGCACCGTACTGTAAGTGACCAGTGGCCCTTGCGGTCACAACTGTCGCAGGTAGACTCAGCAGCTGGACACACGTGTGCCGTGCTGCCTACCACAGCTGTTGCAAAGGGAGCCAGGCGTGGGCGTGGTGGGCGTAGGCGTTGGGATAGACTTCTTGTCTTTCTTGTATTGGGACATAGCCCGTACAGCTGTATGGGGAGCTCGGATGACAGAGGTGGCACACCTGGCAGCCTCATAGGAGCGACATAATGTCAACACATCCTTAAGAGGAGAGGAAGAGTCGAGGGAGGTGAGGCGTTGCACAAGCTCCTCGTCCTTAACACCCATCAGGATCACCTGCTTCAACTGGGTCTCCTCGCACTGCTGGTGATTACCGGGACATTGTCTATCTCTTCCGAAGCTCTCTTGAGTCGTACGTAGAAATCATCAAAAGTCTCGCCCTTAATCTGTCTACAGCTAAACACTTCCCTCCTGCGGAGAGCTTCAATCCGCTGACCTTTGATGTGCCGTTCTAGAACATCCAGTACCTCCTCTACAGACAAAAAAGACGTCGGGGCCACTTGCAACGTATATTCCAACACATGCTGCGTTCCCAAAGATAGGCATATACATAGCTGAATGAGCTGTTTAGGCTGCGACAAGCTCTGGAGATCCACCATTGTAGCATAATCAGTCCACCGTCGCCGCCACCCACGAAAAGTCTGGAAAGTCTCATCAGGCTTCAAGGTGGGTGGGGGTTGGACAACCACTTTGGTAGAGGGCATTGACGAGGCATCTGAGCCAGTCGGTACCATAGTAGTGGAAGGGCCAAGGGCTTGATTAGCAGTGAAGCTAGATATCAAAGCTACAAACCGTTTGTTATCTCCCAATCTCTGTTGGTGGTCCTCAGCACGTCTTTTCGCTTCATCCTCGCGCCTTTCCTCCCTCATAAGCTTCATCAGAGCAATTATCTCTGAGGACGAGGCTGAGGGTCGAGGGGTGTGGCTGGGAGATGTGTTGAGAGAGGGTGCAGCGTCGCACTCTGACTGGTCATCCATCTCTGTAGAGCTGTCATCCGTCTGATTCATCCGGGCGCTAGGGACACCCCTGCGTGAGTCCCGGGGCATAATTACTATATCTGTATATTGTATATCGAATCAGTGTTGACCGGTCAGCCCGTCATATCAACCAGATCTGAGACAACAAAATTAATTGAATACATATATATATGAAGAAATGACTGCAGTCGGTGTGTCTGTGCGTGAGTTGGTGTGTGTAGGCGAGGTGGGCAGAGGGAGCGCTGAGGTAGGCAGTGGGGTGTGAGCGTTAGGAGGGTGAGTTACCCTCGAGGCAGCCGGGGACGGACGCGCTGAGACACCACTCCTCACAAATGCCCTATATCAGCCTTCCACCTTAGGGAATCCTCTAAAACAAGGACACGCACTTTAGCACTACACACACGAGGGGCACTTAGCACTTCACAGTGACTTGCGTCACTAAAACATTGCTCAAAACTCGTTGGTAATTCAGACGAATTTTGGGGGGAGACAATGGCGACGGATGACGGAGTTGACGGAGGAGGTCTACCGTCTTGATTTTACACGAACGCACTTATTTCCACTTAATCGATCACTTGATACTCACTGTGCCATGGAGATGTTCGAGGTGTTTAGTTCTAACTACAGGGGCGAACATAAACACCTGTAGAGTTTTGTAGGTTATTATTAACGGAAATATACAAGGGTGCTTACAAGCGCCGGTAGTCCTTACACTCCTATAGGGGTCAACTGACCTCTCTCTGACCTCTCAGGCGACATGTGGTAAGTGGTACATTAGCAGCTTCCAGAAGTCGCCAGGCACATTTATCTAAGCGTGTGGTGACATGAAACAGGGGCATTGCCACACGCTACTGACTAGAGAAGTAATGTGTATATATAGAGTACATACATGGTATTCATACAACATACATAATATACAAACAGGTGTGGCAAGGTCAAAGGAGAGGTTGATGTGCACAACCATGGCCTTGGTATTGTTGATGGTGACATGGTTGTTGGTGGCCTAATTCTGTTCCTTATATTCTTGAGGGCAGTGTAATCGGAAGCCGAGTTGTTCACACTGATCCCAATGGGGGAATCGTCTTCAACATCTTGTCTTTTATATTATTTGTATGATATATATGGACACAAAGTTGTACCTTCAGCTCTATATTGTTATATTACTCTTATTAATTATGTATAGTAAAGTATTACAGAACATGTATTAATTCTATGTAATATTCTATTTATTGTGCACCATATTATGTATATAAATTATCACATTTATACTTTATGTATTTAGCTTGTGAATGCTGGCATCTGTACAGGCCAGCACGTAGTAATACATAGATAGATGTAAAGAGAGAAGACCGAGTCCTCGTGGCATGACCACGGGCTTCTGCGTCCTATTGTATATATATCTCCCGTACGAGAATAGAACCTACTTTTAAGACAACAAGTGTTTGTGTATACCCTCAGTAGTATAGAACATTCTTTGGGTATCCCTAGCCACACGCTAGATGGCGCAGTGATTATTTCTCAGTGAGATACAGTGGACCAAGCCTTCGCCTGGACTCTGTTAATGGCGTCTCGTCTTCAGTGACTTCATCTTCAGACAGCAAGACTACTACAAGCCTCTAGACTTACAGTGTTGTGAAGTGCTATGCTGTGTAGAGTGCTGTGCTGTGAAGTGAAGTGTTTTGTGAAGTGCTGTGCTGTGTATTTTAATCATAATTGTCTGTGCAAGTTGCGGTCAGATGACTAAGGGAGCGGCCCGACAGTACGTGCTCTCCCGTCTCTGGCCTGAGGGTGACTGAGAGCCAGCGCTCGACGCTGCCCGCCCGCTCCTACGTCTGGCAGCGCGCCAAGTCTCTCCCCTCCCGCCAGACACACACACACACACGCATTCACCTTATACAGTATTTTCTTGTGACTTACTTCTGTAATTCTGTGCATAGATTACGAGGGACTGACCCGATCTTTTGCACAGATAGAGTACAGAAGCAGTCGGCATGTCTCACAGGGATCAAAACGATACCCTGGACGATGGGGTTACGAGTTTTAGTGTGGGAGACCTCTCCCCACCCACGCTTACGCCCCACGCTCCCCACAGTGACAACGCCGAGTCACCCACAGAATCTCCTCGCTCGTCGCGAGCCAGCTCTCCTGCGATGCATGCGTCCACAGATCTCCTTCAACTGATAAAGTGGATGGAAACTTCTCGACGCCAGGACGATATTGCAAGGAGAGAAGAGGAAGAAATTAGGTACAAAGAGTCTGAAAGACGACGCCACAAAGAGGAACAAACACGCAGAGAACTCGAAGACATACGTAGACGTGAGGATGACCTTAGAAGAAAGGAGGATCAAGCCAGATTTGAAGTCTTGATTTCTCTGTTAGCCTCCCCACAACGATCTACCGTACAAGATTCGTCTGCTACTACTGACGTTGATGCGACTAGAGGTACTGGTACCTCATTTCCCAGAGTCGGAACAACACCTCAAAAGGCTGCTGTACAGACGCCTCCCTCTCTGATGTCTGACGCTTCTTATCAGATGTTTCGGGAATGGCGTCGACGTTGGCAAGACTACGCAACAATGGTTGACTTGTCAAGTTTATCACAGCCGAAACAAATGATACAGCTTCGTATGTGCTTGTCCTTAGAGACACAACGTACTCTCGAGCACACACTTCAAGTGCCTCCTACGACAACTCTGACGGTAGAGGCCGTGCTCGACACGTTGCAGGAACACGTCAAGGGACAGCGCAACGAAGCACTCAGGAGAAGAGAACTCCTCCAATGTAAACAGCTTGATGGAGAATCTTTTGACGCATTTTTTGTAAGGCTCAAAAGGTGTTCAGAGGAAGTTGATGTTTGTCCCGGACATTCTCAAGTCTGTGAAGAGACACAACTTAAGACAATCATTTTAACGGGTGTCCGAGATGAAGAGCTAGTTCAGCGTCTCATTTCCCTCGACCCCACTTCCTCCCTTCAAGATGTTGTTACGAAATGTCGAGCGTACGAGGCCGCCAGGTGTGCGACTTCAGCTTTAATCTCACAGCCTGACCAGGTGAGGGCAGTGTCTTCCTACAGAAAGGGTAAGAAGCAGCAAAGTAACCCCACTCCTCACCCTCCAGCTACACCTTCAGCAGCAGTTTTGTGTAACAGCTGTGCGAGACAGCATAATGCCTCCCAGTGCCCAGCTGCTCAAAGCGTGTGCAGAAGTTGCGACCATCAGGGTCACTGGGCTTACACAGTCAAGTGCCCTGTTAGCAAAGTTCAGTGCAGACTTTGTGGTCGTGTGGGCCATTATGACAAATGTTGTCGTAAGAAGACACATAAAGGACGCCACCTAGGATCCAAGAAGTCATCCTCAGGTAGTGCTGGCGCGCCCCCTCCTTCTGGCAAGCATCAAGACGCTGTGTCCAGTCGTTCCTGCCGTCGTGTACATAGTTCCACAGACACGACGCCCCAGCACATCAATGTCGTCATTTCTTACGGTAACTCGTCATCCAGTCTTCAGATGTTACCTGACACCGGTGCTGACGTCTCAGTAATTGGTCCACAACACTTAGCAAGTTTGGGAATACCCCGGAGCAACCTACAGCCCCCTCCTCAGACAACGAAACTGACAGCTGATGGTTCCAAGATGGCTCCAGCTTTGGGATCTTTCTGGGCTACCCTTACCTTTGGTAAGCAGTCTTGCTCAGCCCGGATTGATGTTCATAATGGTATCCCGACTCCGCTCTTATCATATGGCCATTGTCAAGAATTGGCCATTATTTCCAAGGAATTCCCTAAACCTATTTTAAAGGCCACCCCAGAGGACGAGATGTTGTGTTCTACAGCTGCTGCATCCCTCGTGTCAGTGGTTTCATTGAATGCCGTCTTCACATCAGAAGAGTCTACAGCACCGGATGCAGACAAGACCCTTGAAGATCTCCGCACCGCAGCCCGGGCCGACCCTTCCTACATCCGGCTCGTCGACTGTGTGTCTCAGGGATTTCCATCGAACCGATACGACCTTCATGAATCGCTACTCCCGTACTGGAAAATACGCGAGGACCTCTATTGTGATGGAGACCTCGTCTTGTATGGCCCACGACTAGTTATTCCTGCTGCCCTACGCCGCCGTACCTTGGCCCGCCTTCACGACAGCCATCGAGGAGTGGAGGCCACCAAGCGACGTGCGAAGCAGACTGTATTTTGGCCCGGAATCGACGCGGACATTGCAAGTACCGTCCGTGCCTGTGAACCGTGCCAGATTCTGCAACCTAGCCAGCAATAGGAACCTTTAATGTGCGACGATAACCCTTCAAGACCCTTCGAGTCTGTGTCGGCCGATTTCTTTGCAGTAGCAGGGAAGTCCTTCCTCGTCATTGCCGACCGACTGTCTGGATGGCCTGTTGTCGTCCCCTGTGGTAGTGATACAACGGCTACTGCTACCATCCGGAGCTTCAGGCATTACTTCAGAGAAGTTGGTGTTCCCCTCCGCCTCAGGACTGATGGAGAACCCCAGTTCACCAGCCACGAGTTCCGGGACTTCATGGACCGTTGGGGAGTCCGTCATGTCGTGACCTCGCCCCACTACCCCCAGGCGAATGGACACGCTGAAGCCGCAGTCAAGATTGTGAAACACCTGATCCTTAAGGTGTCACCCTCAGGAAATATCGACTGCGAGGACTTCGATCGAGGTTTGTTGGAATTACGCAACACCCCGAACTTCACCGGACGCTCCCCAGCCCAGGTTCTATACGGACATCATCTCAGGTCTTGTGTTCCTGCCCACCCAAAGTCTTTTTCTCAAGAGTGGCAGGCCAAGACTGAAGAATGTGACCGCCGTGCAGCAGAACGAGCCGCAGATGTCTCTGCTCGGTACGACTGTCATGCCCGCCCCCTTCCCAGGTTGAGTATCGGCCAGCAGATCAGGATTCAAGATCCGGTATCTCACCGCTGGGACAAGGTTGGGGTTGTCATGGGTATTGGCCGGTCAAGGGACTACCAAGTGCGTCTTCCTAGTGGTAAAGTATGGTGGAGGAACCGTCGTTTCCTCCGACCTGTGGAGCTGCTTAGTGTTGACCCCTCCCCAGTTGAGTCCCCTAATGTTGATGTCTCTAAAGTAAATCCATCCCCACCTTGTGTTTCTGCCCCAGTACTCCGCAGGTCTGAGCGACTCAGAAACAAAAGGTCCGCTCAAGATGAAACTATGAGCGTATAGGGGGGAGGGAGGTGTATGATATATATGGACACAAAGTAGTACCTTCAGCTGTATATTGTTATATTACTCTTATTAATTATGTATAGTAAAGTATTGCAGAACATGTATTAATTCTATGTAATATTCCATTTATTGTGCACCATGTTATGTATATAAATTATCACATTTATACTTTATGTATTTAGCTTGTGAATGCTGGCATCTGTATAGGCCAGTGCGTAGTAATACATAGATAGATGTAGAGAGAGAAGACAGAGTCCTCGTGGCGTGACCACGGGCTTCTGCGTCCTATTGTATATATCTCCCGTACGAGAATAGAACCTACTTTTAAGACAACAAGTGTTTGTGTATACCCTCAGTAGTATAGAACATTCTTTGGGTATCCCTGGCAATACACGCTAGATGGCGGGGTGAAGGATTAGTAATATCCGTAGAGACTCTTAATGTGCTTCTAGCGAATTATTGAATTATTTGAATCGGTAAGAAGAATGAGATTTATTTAGATTTAGGCATCACTGCATCACTGCTCCACCATGAAACCTGTGCTGTGTTGTCTGTCAATAGTTACAGTATAATCAGTACGAGACGTACGTGTGCGAACACCTGCGCCTCACGTGTTATATCTCTCCCAGTCCCTCACCTGTGTGTATATATTCAGCCAAAGATCCCCTCCCGACCGAGATAAGGCCAGAAAGTCCTTATTTCCTAGAAGTTCCTCAGTTTGTCTTTTAACACAGCTGATTTGGAAGAGATATCCTGTAAAAGTGTATTAAGAAAAGGCTATTTGCACACACACACACACACACACATATATACCGTATATATATATATATATATATATATATATATATATATATATATATATATATATATATATATATATATATATATATATATATATATATATATATATATATATATATATATTGGGCTAATGAAATATAAATGGATCCTCGTGTTTCAAAGCCGGATTTGGTAAAACGTTACTCTGACCACCTACGTGATACAGGTAGTCCCCATTAGAGGTTCACGGCGCCATAAGGTCGTTGAACAGGCTTTGTGTGAAATATAACAGAGTCTAGGATGCCTTGTATTATCCTGGTTGTTCAGCGGTTAGCGTTCCCGGGTCACAGTCATGGGCTCGTGGGCCGTGGGTTCGAATCCTGGCTGGTTGTGGTGTTGATTGTATGTAGAAGTCTGCGTGTTTAGTGGGGTGTGCGTGATCCAGGTATATGCAAGGAAAGAAGAAAACACGAAGTTCCCAAGTGCTTTCGTTTAATTCACATCTTCAGGGGTGAGTACAGACTAAGGAGAAGTACAAAACAAGGTATATATATATACAGATGAGGGTGAGATCAGGTCCACAATGGTCAGGTATTAGGTAATGACCCTACTAATCTTTAAAAAGCACCGCAACGGTCGGTATTCAGGTCAGAGTGTAAGTTGACCCAACCTTCTCACCTAGTTACAAGTCTTCTTAATTACAAAATTGTCCAGTTTGTACATGCCATTACTCAAATTCATGTTGACTGCTTCGGTATGTTTAATGAGACTAGATTCTATAATGTTCCTACTGTCAATTGAATTACAAGGTAATATTGAGGCGGAATTATCCCAGTCAATGCAATGCATATTATACCTCAAATGAACAAACAGAGCATTGGATTCCTGGCCTGTCCTAACACTATATTTATGTTGTTTAAGTCTAGTTACAAGATCTTTACCTGTCTGGCCTAAGTAAAACATATTACATTCCTTGCAAGGAACCTTATAAATGCAGCCACTTGTATTGTTGGGGGAGTTCTTGATTAACATTTGTTTAACAGTGCATGATTTTATAAATGCCACATTGACGTTCCAGGTTTTTAGTTGTAAAGGAATTTGAGAGAAATTTTTGTGAAATGGTAATACTAAGAGATTCTTATGGTCAAGGGTGGGCTTGGGATCAGTTCTATAAAAAGATTTCTTAGTAATGTTTAGGCATTTGTCTGTGAAAGATTTAGGGTATTTAAGGTTTGAGCCAATATTATAGATATATTTATATTCCTCATCAATGAATTCCGGGCTGCAAATTCTCAAAGCACGTAAAAACATTGTTGAAAATACTTACCTATTGACTCTATTATGGTGGGCAGAATAATAATAAATGTATGAACACACATTAGTAGGTTTTCTATAAATACTGAACTTAAAGGTGTTACCCATTCTGTGTATCAGACAGTCTAGGAATGGCAATTTACAGTCATGCTCTAATTCCACAGAGAATTTGATCGTGGGGGCTAAGTTATTAAGTTGTGGCAGGAAAGCTTTTAGGTCCTCATTACTTGGCCAGAGACAAAATACATCATCTACATATCTAAACCAGAGTGCTGAAGGTGGTAAAATATTACTTAATAGTTTCTTTTCAAAGAATTCCATATATAGGTTGCTTAATACAGGTGAGAGTGCATTACCCATTGCCATACTAAATTTTTTAGCATAATATTCTCCATTGAATTCAAATTTACAATCCTTAATACATAGTTGGATAAGTTCGATGAAGTTGTCTTTCGAGACGGGCAATGAAATATTATCCAGAGACCTTTGTAAAGAGTGATGTTACATCAAAACTGACCAGTTTAAAATCATAATTAATATGTAAGTTATTGAGTTTATCAACCAAATCCATATTATTTTTGATATTAGAGTTAGAAATGTTGCCAACTAGGGGATTTAGTAAAGAAACTAACCATTTAGATAATTTATAAGAGATTGACCCAACACAGTTAACACCCAGTTCAACAAAAAACTGAAGTCTCTATTGAGAGGCAAAGCTACTCTCATTAAACATCTTACTTCAACGTCCCCTCCACTGCCATACATGTACTGTGTAATCAAGACCCACAAACCTAATAACCCAGCAAGACCCATCATTAGCTCAGTTGGGTCAATCTCTTATAAATTATCTAAATGGTTAGTTTCTTTACTAAATCCCCTAGTTGGCAACATTTCTAACTCTAATATCAAGAATAATATGGATTTGGTTGATTAACTCAAGAACTTACATATTAATTATGATTTTAAACTGGTCAGTTTTGATGTAACATCACTCTTTACAAAGGTCCCAGTTGATGATTTACTAGAGTTCCTCATAGATTCCCTGGATGGATTGCCAGAATTTGATATATTAAAATGACTAATTTTGGGTGTGGAATGTAAACAAAACATATAATGATGATAAAAATAATAACAATAATAATAATAAAATTAAAATAATTAAAATTATCATATAACAACAATAATAATAATAATAATAATAATAATAATAATAATAATAATAATAATAATAATAATAATAATAATAATAATAATAATAATAATAATAATAATAATAATAATAATAATAATAATAATAATAATAATAATAATAATAATAATAATAATAATAATAATAATAATAATATAAAATAAATTAATAGATACAAAAAAAATCAAGAATGAGGATCGATATATGTATGCTGTGTTGTCAAAGTAAGAGAAACAATTGTGTATAAATGAGGCAGAAAGGCCCTGCCATATAGCAGCAGGGTCTACCAATAGACAACACATTATGCTTTCAATATCTTCCCAGGCGGTAGTACCTCCCTGTTTGATAGCTGCCTACTACCCCTACCTAAAAGGTTAGATGTCTCTGTTTCATGATTTGAGGTCATATTAAGTTTAGAAAAAAATCCTTTTTTTTGACAATCACTTTTTATTATAAAAATGCAGGCCAACTGGAAGAATATTAAGATTGATTAACGATTTTTTTCTGGGTGGAAGTTGGAAGAATATAAAGTTTTACATAGACATCAGCTAATAGCGAGCTTATGTCAATTTGACTCCACTGCGCACAGTACGAATTTCAGATAGTCCAACATCTGTAAAACATTGTTAATATGTGTCTATCATCCTGCTTAGTTTCATGCTTTTATCACTTAATGAACAGACTTTATAATATTTTGAGCATGCCGGTGAACTATGGGAGCAACATTAGAGATACCTTTTCTTACAGTTTAATTAAACTTAATTTCCTTATTCTTTGCCACTCTTCTGGGCTAAAAAAATCAAATTTTTAGTATAATTTTGTCATTACACCTGGACTGAAAATACCATTATTAATATCATTGTGCCTGTAGTATAGTGAAGTTAAACTTGTGAATGATTATGTAATTACAATAGTTGAGGAGAGAATCAAAGAAATTTATAAAGTCAGAAAATTCAGCATATTAATTTCGCCCTCAGCCTGATTCATGAGAATTCTTTGAATAATTTACATCGATTTTTTTTAACTATAAACCAGAAAAAAATGGTGAACAGTGAAGGAAGGAAAGAGATGCTTTCTTAAAAACTTGTGACACTCTCCAAAGAATTTATAAGATGTTCTCCACAAAAGTAGTTCAGAAAAAGTAATGAAGACGTAAAGCGAAAAAGTTTGAATTTGTGATGATGAGAAGTTCGTTCTGCGCCTTTCACAGCACTTCCATTCTTAAAACGAAATTGCTGAAAACGAAGATGGTGGGAAACAAAAAGTGATGTACAGCTAAAATAGTTTTGCGTTTCCGTTAACAGAGAGACAGACAGACAGACAGACAGACAGACAGACAGACAGACATACAGAAACAGAGGTATAGAGAGAGAGCGAGAGATACAGACAGACAGAGACATATGGAGATAGGGAGGGAGAGAGAGATGCAGACAGACAAACAAAAGACGTACAAAGACAGGGGGAGAGGAAGAGAGAAGGAGAGAAAGAGAAACAAAAAGAGGGGGAAAGAGAGAGCTACAAAGAGAGAGAGGGAGAGAGAGAGAGAGAGAGAGAGAGAGAGAGAGAGAGAGATAGAGAGAGAGAGAGAGAGAGAGAGAGAGAAGTAAGGCAGGATACCTACACGTAGTCATCCAATCTTTCCAATAACCCTTGAAAAAATTGCCAAAATATACAGTGAATAAAACTGAACCTCTTTCACCTATTATTCAAGAATTTTAATAAAAGTCACCAAGTAAAAGCATGTGTCACTCTCTTTACATGGAGTACGGAAACTATTTTTTGTTGAAGCCTGAAAAATCTGCAGATAAAAACTGGTGAGATATGTAGTAGGTAGTAGACAGCTACCGTTAGGGAGGTACTACCGCCTGGGAAGATATTGGAAGCATAATGTGTTGTCTAATGGTAGACTCTGCTGCCATATGGCATCATGAAAATTGTGACCAAGTCTCAGGTTGCTGATCTGCCTTTCTGCCTCATTTACACACAATTGCAGGGTCTCAATTGTTTCTCTTACCATTGACAACACAACATACATATATTGTTTCTCACTTTTGATCTTTTTAAATTTTTGTGTTTATAGTTCTTTATTATTAATATTCTTCTTCTTCTTCTTCTTTATTATTACAGAGTTATTATTATTATCATTATTATTTTATTATTTTTTTTTTATCATAAATTTTATTTATTATGAATTATTATGACTATTATTTATTATTATTATTACGCCACCAGGCCCCGATGTGGGTCAGTTACCTGTGCCCGGGTGGGGTTTTCCCCATAAAAAAAAAAAAAAAAAAAACCATGTTTTGTAAATATTACAAGACTTTTTCTTTATTACAGGTTTCTTATATATTAACCAGTTTGTCGAATATATGTGCGTGTATTATTTTTGTTATGTTAATTTTGTCTCCGGTTTTAATTGGGAGTATCAGGCCGGTAGCTTTCAAGGCAACAAGATCGCTAAACGCTGCATGTTAGAACCTGGACACTTGTTTGTACAGCTCATTAGATGTCTGCGTCTCCAGGCTGGGATTTATTTTTTAAGTAGTATGGCTATTGGCTACCATTCAAAATGGTTGATATCAGGCTTTTACTTAGATTAAAAAAAAAGAAAAAAAAAAAAAAGAATGTTCAAAATATAAATTTAATGGTGAAGTTTACATCAAAAGTGAAGTGAAGGTTTTATGGTCGTAATGCTGAAATAATTGCCTTTACTTTCCATGTTTGTTTGTATATTAATTATAACAATAAAAGAAGATACACTATCAGGCTAACTGTTTTAAACAGGTAGGACAGCAGAAATATGTTAAAACTTGCCGCACATTCTGTTAAATGTATAACCCCCCTTCACTAGTGCATTTCAGGGGCTCGTTATATAATCATTCCACAAATCATTACATTGAGATACTTGTTTTAATATTGTTTTACTTTGATTCCATAGCACGTTTGTTATTGCGAGTTTCCTTCTGTCGAACGTAAACAAACACAGCACTGCCACACTGCACAAAACTTGAGAGCCACTGTAAAAGCACTGGTGAAGGGGACCGTATAATGCAAATTTAAATGATTTCCCCTGGTCTTTTTTCATCATGAAACTAAGTATGATCTTTAACTGTACTGTACATTGAAGCCATCAAATTAAAATTCAATTGTCACTGAAGTCAAGCACGCAGTAATTTGCAGGAATACTGATAATTGCTATGTCATTGCTTTAGAAGCCAATTTAGTCCCTCGTGTTTGGATTTCTGCATTTCTACTTACACTGGTATGCATGAATGCAGGAAAAATCCAGTTTTGTACATTTTGCATCGTCTTGATGCACATCACGTACAATCTCCTGTGCAACCTCAAGTTTATGAGGGAAGGGAACTGGCAGGCCCGGATGCACCTCCAGAAATTGCCTCCATAGTAGAGTCTGATAATGAACACTTCTGAAGAGCTGGTGGTGCGCGTCATTTGTAGGTGGCAGATTTTCCATTTTTGTCGGGACTTTGTGGAATAACGCGCATCTTAGCCAATGGATTGAATGTATGTTAGTTGTGGGTCTGTACAGTACATCATGCAGACAAATGAATCCCTGTTACCAAGCAAATCTTCATCACGAAAATCGTCATTACCAAGTTGCTGGAGCAGTTCTGCTAGGCCTTCCTTGATGTAAACACTCCATGCAGATAACTTCCTGATGCTGGTAAACTAGCTGGTCTTGAAACTCATGATCAGTAAGTGCAATGTGGTGGACTGGTATAAAGCGTTTCTTCTTCAATGGGCCTGCTTGCATGCAGAGTAACTCTCAAAGATGGTGTTGGTAAACAAAGAGTAGCACGTGAACGTAAATGTCACGACAGATGACAATTGTTTGGATGAATCCCTTTGTTCTTGTTTCCTTTGCATGTAGCACCATACGAGTGTCAGTTTCTTCATATGTACAACTTAGGTCTGATACCTCCCTTCCAGTTGAAATCATAAATTCTTTGGATCTGAATAGGAATTTGTGAGATTGGCTTTATTTTCATCTAAGGCGATGAAGCGCTCCCAAGTGCAGTTTAACTTTATAAGGAGTCATTGCCTACGATGTTTTGTCCTATGCTAAATATTTTCAAAGTCAGTGATCATGTTTAATCTTTATTCTCTTAATTTAATTTATCCGTTCACAATATAACCTCCACACTTATTATGGTAAACTTTTGTTATTAAATTTTATTTAAATCTTTCGTGACGGGTATAATTCCAAACATTCACTCCTGAACTGTTGTGATCAAGTAAGAGGGCTGTGATTGAACCCAGGATGCACAATTTCGTCCTTATTTGTGTTTGTAACTTTCTCATTTATCATTGTTTGTCGTGTATTGAAGTAGCGTTAATTTTAAGTGATAAATATTAAGGACTAAATTGTGCTGAGTTGCCAATTTTTTTGTGTGCTATATGTGCCTCCATTACTCATATTTAACGTAATTCAAGCTGCTAAGTTATGGCATAACCCATGGATATTATTATCCTTTCGCCTAGAGTCCCTGCTGTTTGGTAACGACACGAACCCTGCGGGCAGAGCCACAAGAGGGGCCCTCAGAAGGCTACTGAATCGAAACAGTAAGGGTGGCAACATTTTCTGTTTGGGATTCGACAGTGTTTCATAACCTGCCACTGTTAGGTGTTAGGGCTTGGCTAAGCCCACGTCAGGGGACTGTCTGTTCACCATTCTCCTAGACCCATTTTTACTTGCCCAGCAAGTGGACAGAAGGATTTTTATGTATATAACTGACCAAGGCCAAAGTGAGAGTGAAGACCTTCTGAAACACGACCCAGGTATCTCAGATAGAGGTAAAAAGACTATTAAGCGACCTAAGGGACGGTTACATTATCCTTACAGACGCAGATGAAGATGCTGATAAGCTACTTAAGTCTGGTGCCAAGGACAAAATGAAAACCGACGGATACGAGGTCATTAGACAAAGATGTGGTGGAAAATAATACAGAAGAAATAAGAGATGAAATAGAAAAGCAAAACAATGTCAAGATTGTGGAAGTGTACCCTATGTATGCCCATATTATAATCAAGGGTCGCTTTACAGACACAACGGATGCAAGAAGAATGGAGGAGAATGTGGTCTACGCATATGGCACTTCCATCTCTTCACAACCAAATAAAATACGAAAAGTATAAGCCTATCCAACAATGTATGAAGTGCTACAAATACAATCACCTTAAGACCCAGAACTGCCCCCTGCAAGGGTCGTATGCTCTGAGTGTTCATCTGATCAACACTTCTATAAAGACTTGTAGCTCCATCAAAAAGTGTGTCGTCTGTGAGGGTGGCCACAGGACCTTCTCTTCCACCTGCCTGGTTAGGAAACGGGTAATTCAAGAAACAGAGAAGAAACTTACCGAAATAACCAAGCAAAAAAAAAAAAATAAGGGAAATTTCTAACTTCATGAAAAAGATCACTCAGTCCACGATCGTAGCTTACAGCCAAACCCTAAAAGATGCTATGAAAAAAACTCTAGCAGACTCCCAAAAACACAACAAAGTCAGCGAAACAATGGAAGTCCTGCGATCAAAGATACAAACCATCAAGGACTCAATAAAGCAGGCAGTTACTGAGTCACTGGGCGTCATAAGGGACGCAGTGACGGAGCGTCTTCTTTCCACAGTTGGACGAGTCCAAAGCCACCGCTTGTCTTACCCGCATGCTCATCACATGAACATGGTTCATTCAGGTTCAATCTCGAAACACCTCAACAAGACACTAATCAGGAACAACATTGCACCTGTTAAAATAAACGACGAAGTCCCTTTAAAAGAAATCCTGAAGGCAGTAACTCACTCAACGATTTCACGACGACCTCAACACTGGGATCACAGCTCCAGCGACACCATAAGTCTCCGTGACCCCAGGCCATGTACTCCCAGTGACCTTCCCACTGCAACCACAGTCAATGGTTGCGACTCGGCGATGGCGACTTACTCCACACAGGAACAAGACCCTCTAGCTGCAGCGTCAGTTGATGACTTAGACACTCAGGCTGAGGACCTGAACATCTTCCTGTACACGGGTGACGGGAAATTCGAGGGCCCGCCATGAACTGACAAGCAGATGTTCTAAGGTTCTGCGAAGAAGTTCCGGCCCCCTAGAAATGGCAGAAGCCGAGCAAACACTTTATGCGACGCCCCAAGCTACAGTCTCCTAAATGGCAGTCGTTAGCAAGATGTAAATCGTCTAACATAATGTCCTACACTAGTCCCTTAATCGACGAAACGAACTGTCTTATTTATACTATAAATTAGACCCAGACATTATTCGATTAAACAGTATTGGCATAAAGGACGAAAATAAGCTGACAATTTTGGGCTACACTGTATACCAGAGGAACATGATGGGTGAACTGAACGACGGTGTCGCTGTGGCCATCAGGTCACACGGCTGAGTCACAGAGTGTTGCTAAGACTTCGAGGATTTAGTTCTAGGAGTGCAGGTGGGGCTCACCAAGGGACCTATCATATCCACAAAATACCCACCTCCCCGGCGTCCTTATTTACCCGAACAAGATCTCAACCACCTGCTGCTCCACAGAAAACTAACATACATGCGCGCCACGCCATACTCGGACACGGTAATGAGAACAACGTCGGTGTGGCGCTGTTTGACAACATCAGAAGGGGAAAACTGCAACACCTTTGGCCAGATTTCCCGACACTGATCACATGTGCCAGTGCCACAACAGCCGACATAAACCTCTCTAACAACGAGGCCGTCCGGAACAGGCACGTTACCGCCGGACCCATCAGTACCAGCGACCACCTGCCATTTTTCGTGACGCTCTCATCCTGTCCCATTATGATCCCCGCTAACATCTCCCTTTCAAGGAGTTTCTCAGTCTCAAGCAGGGGCGAATCTTGGACGAGACATGGATGTGAAGACGGAGATGGACAACAATATCCCGACCACCACCCACAGGACCATTCTTCACCCTCACACTACTCACCAGGTGAGGCAGCTCAGTGTCCAGTACTATCACGAGAGACAGTTAGTCAGTTTCTGCGGGTGGACGCAAGAGCTGAGAGACCAGTACCGAGAGGTACAGATGGACATCCAACACGAGACCAAACGTCTACATGAACAAAAGTGGGCCGCCTTAGTGTGGGAGGCAGCCAACAATTACGGAGATTCCGTTGCCTTCTGGAAAGGGATCAAGCGACTGATGGGTTCCACCTCTAACTCGGTCCCTTACCTGCTCGACCAAAACAACATTAAAATATTCGAGGAGGGAAACCAAGAACAATTACATCGGCGATATTTATGGAAGATCTTTACCATTAGTGAACAGGAGAACGAGGGCTTCGACAGGGAGTTTGAGGATATTTTAGGTCAATTGCAGGACAATCAACACCTGCTCCAGCCGCTCGCACGGACTGACTTCACTAGACTGGTGGACGACAACTACCTGATGGAGTGAATAGTTTCTGCAGTTGTGTGATTCGTCATGAAAGGGTTTAAAAACAAGTCACCAGGGCAAAGCCATATTAACAAGAAGATCCTGGCCCAACTCCCAGACAACATGATAGAGAGGCTTGTTCATATATGCAGCGCCTGCCTCGCCTCTGGATCCTCCCGTGAGATGTTCAAAATCGCCGTTATCTCCCTCATACCAAAAGCTGGGTAGCCTCCAAACAAAGTCGAAAACTTTCGACCAATATCGCTACTTGATGTACCAGCCAAAATCCTCGAAAAAAATAGTAAACAAGCGGTTGCAGATGTATCTGGAGGACGAAGATATACTTAATCCCCGCTAGTTCGGCTTCCACCAGTACCGAGGCACATCCACCGCCATAGCCCAGGCCTTCGAGCAGATCGCCAACGCCATGACTGGCCGCCTGCAGTGCAACGTAGTGCTGGGGGACGTCAGCAAGGTGTTTGGCAAAGTTGGATATGCGGGGCTGCAGTAAAGACCATACAACTGGGGCTACCCGAAAACCTGACGCCCCTGCTGTGCAATTTCATTACGGACCACAGAGGCAAAATCAAGATGCAAGAACTTTGTGGTGAAGAATTCTCGCTCTTGAGCGGCGTGCTTCAGGACTCTTGTCTCTCACCAACCTATTACTGTACATGCTCTACACGGCTGACCTGCCACCTCGAATCGTCGACAGAGAGTACGTCATGTATGCCGACGATGTGACACAGATCGTCACCTGCCCAGGAAGGTCCAGGGCAAGACCTCACTGCTCGGGCAATAGAGGATATCTCAAAGTATGAAAATAAATGGAAAATAAAAACAAACAAAACGAAATTCGAGGGAATACACATAGCCAAATTCAAGCCGGCGCTATTGATGATCGACGACAAAGAGATTGATTACTCGGCTTCATCATCTCTCGGACGGGCATAATTTCCCACGTGAGGGATAGACGAGAGAAAGCCAAGGTAGCCTCCACCAAATTAAAGCATTTTAAACTGACGCCTTAGAAGATACAAGTCCACCTGTACAAGGCGCTGGTGAGGCCTGTGTTGGAGTACCCACACGTACCACTCTTCACGCTCGGGAAGACCAGACTACAACAACTACAGAGCTTCCAAAATACGTGTCTGAGGTCATCCAATGGCCAAGCGCCACCCTACCAGAAGACAGTGGAAACCATCCACCTGAGAGGTAAAACAGAGCCCCTTAACGTCAGGTTCCATCGCCTAGGGAAGAAGGTTTGGGACAAGCTCCTAGACGACCCTCACAGCCCAGACCACCTACGCGGAGAAGTCATCAACGGAGTGCGACCCCACGCCTGGTGCCCACGGAGTCTGCCCTCACTACACCAACCTAACCCGTGACCCATCTATGTCCGCCACAACGATCCACCTTAGATAAAAACTCAGATGATATAAGATCCCATTTAACAAGTCACAATATAGTGAGTCTATGTATATTATGTATGCTGGATTATGTATTATGTATGTGCTCCATTTATATTTATTCAGCCTAGCTAGCAGCGTGTGGCAATGTTATTACCATATCCCACACGCTTAATTAATGTGCCTGGCGACGTATGGAAGCTGCTAATGTATCACTTGCCATACGTCGTCTATGGTAGTTGACCAGGACCTTAGCTAGGGAGCAGTGCTATCCACCTCTGTGTACATACTCTTATCCAGTAAACCGAACCTACAAAACTATACAGGTGTTTGTGTTCTCTCCTGTATATAGAACTTATTACCCAGAACATCTAACATGGCGCAGTGCGTAGTTTTACTGGATTATTACGAGTGATTAGTGCAAGTTTGTGGAAAGCCGGCTGATGGATCCCCGCCTTGGGTCAACCCCGCGTCATCCCTCGAAGAATTTCGCAACTTTGAGCAGTGTCAGTGACAGTGATTTTCTGTGAAGTGTTTAGTGCATTGTGTGTTTCGTGCCATTCATGTGTGACCTTGTTCGAACGGATTTCCAAGGTATACGGCATGTTCTGGGCATTTGTGGGGTGTAGAGCTCAGCGCACCCTCCTCTGACCGTTTACAGAGAGCGACTGAGCTACTCCTATCTCCACCCCCCTCCCTCACAGCGCCGCCTCCACCCCCCCTCACAGCTGGGGCGAGACGCTCTGCCTGCCTGGGACACACACACATACATGTACTAACACTTGCTGACCGCGCGGCTTCATTATATATATTTTATATATATAACCTACTTATCTGTGTATTTAATTAAATTTTTGTCTGAAATCTTGTTGATACGACGGGCTGACCGGTCAACACTGATTTAAGACACAGTACACAGATAAAGTAGTTATGTCTCATGCCTTACGTAGCCGTGGACCCAGCGCCTGGATGAGTCAAGCGGATGATAGTCCCCCAGAGATGGATGACCAGGCCGGCCCAGCTCCCACAACATCGCGCAGCCCTTCACCTCAACATTCAGCGTTATCTCCAGAGATAATTGCCTTAATGAAGTTTATGAGAGATGAGAGACGCGAGGATGAAGCTCACAGACGTTTGGCGGATGAGCACAGAAGGCAAGCAGAGGCAGAACGAGACCACCAACGGAGAATGGAAGACAGTGCACGGTTTGAAGCCTTGATATCTCGCCTCACTGTTAACCAAGCCCCTGGCTCTAACACTGCCTCGGTACTGAATGGTTCAGATACCTCATCCATGCTTCCTTCACGCCCCCCAGCCCCACCTAAAGCAGCAGCTCAAACACCGCCCATCTTGGAGCCTGATGTAAATTTCCAGACTTTTCGCGAATGGCGGCGGCGGTGGGCTGATTATGCTACAATGGTGGATCTCCAGAGTTTGTCACAGCCTAAACAACTCATCCAGCTGCGTATGTGCCTGTCCTTGGAAGTTCAGCGTGTCTTAGAACATACGTTGCAGGTACCCCCAACCTCTTCGCTGTCTGTAGAGGAGGTACTGGACGTTCTACAACGGCACATCAAAGGACAGCAGAATGAAGCTCTGCGCAGGAGGGAATTGTTTAGCTGCAGACAGATGGAGGGTGAGTCTTTTGACGCTTTTTATGTACGTCTTAAGAGAGCCTCGGAAGAGGTAGATATATGTTTAGGCCACCACCAGCAGTGCGAGGAGACCCAGTTGAAGCAGGTGATCCTGATGGGTGTTAAGGACGAGGAACTTGTCCAACGCCTCACCTCCCTCGACTCTTCCTCTTCTCTTCAGGATGTGTTGACGATATGTCGCTCCTATGAGGCTGCCAGGTGTGCCACCTCTGCCATCCGAGCTCCCCCTACAGCTGTACGCGCTGTTTCCCGGTACAAGAAGGACAAGAAGTCTGCTCCTACGCCTTCGCCCACCACGTCCACGCCCGGTTCATTTTGCAACAACTGTGGTAAGCAGCACGGAACACAGGTATGTCCAGCTGCTCAGTCTACCTGCAACAGTTGTGACCGTAAGGGCCACTGGTCACTCACAGTACGGTGCCCAGCCAAACGCGTCCAGTGCAATGTGTGCGGCCGTCTGGGCCACTATGACAAGTGTTGCCCTTCCAACAAACCCAAGGAACAGCGTCAACGGAAGCTTCAGCGCCCTTCTACCAGAGAGGGCCGCCCACAGTCTCCCAATCAGAGGCACGACGACCCTGGACAACGCTGGAGCCATATTAGGAATGTGTGCTCCCCCCCGCGTCCCAGGACCAAAGTTCCCCAGTACATCAGTGTCATTGTGACCTACCGCAGTGTGTCATCCCGTCTTCAGATGTTGCCCGACACCGGCGCTGATGCTACAGTCATCGGTCCCCAGCATTTGCGATGCTTGGGGCTCTCTCCAAGCGATCTAGGACCGCCTCCCGAGGACCTCTGCATCATGGCAGATGGTTCACAGATGGCCCCAGCCCTGGGTTCACTCTATGCACATGTCACCTTTGGCAACAGGTCGTGTCAGGCCTGGATTGACGTGCATAATGGTGTCCCGACTCCCTTGCTGTCCTACAGACATTGTCAAGAGTTGGCCATCATCTCCCAGGACTTCCCAACACCGATTCTCGAGGTAAATTACGCCAACAGGGTGCACGAAGGGAGCAGCAACTACCCTGCTGCCGCCCTACCCCTACCTCTGGCCAGTGACACCTCTCCTTCGGTAGTTGTCCCTGCTGCATCACGTCCCCACGCCTTGGCTCGCCTTCACGACAGTCACCGTGGAGCTGAGGCCACCAAACGACGTGCACGACAGACTGTGTTCCGGCCTGGCATCGACCCCGACATCTCCAATGCTGTCCAGGTGTGTAAGCCCCGCCACGTATTACAACCCAGCCAGCAGCAGGTACCCTTCATGAGTGACGACAACCCCACCCGCCCCTTTGAGTCTGTGTCGGCCGACTTTTTCTGTGTGTCAGGAAAGTCCTTCCTGGTTATCGTCGACCGTCTCTCTGGTTGGCCGGTTGTCATCAAGGGCGGTAATGACACGACGTCTGCCGCCACCATCAGCAAGTTCCGCCACTACTTCCGTGACGTGGGCGTTCCTGTACGCCTGCGAACCGACGGAGGGCCTCAGTTCACAAGCCGGGACTTTGCTGCGTTCCTTGACCGATGGGGAGTCCGGCATGTGTTGTCATCGCCCCATTACCCGCAGTCCAACGGCCACGCTGAGGCTGCTGTCAAATCCTTGAAGCACCTCATCCTTAAGGTGGCCCCTTCTGGGAATATTGACTGCGAGGCCTTCGACCGGGGTCTTCTTGAACTCCGCAACACACCCAACTACACCGGACGCTCCCCTGCCCAGGTTTTGTATGGACGCCCCCTTCGTTCTTGTGTCCCTGCTCACCCTCAATCCTTCTCCAAGGAGTGGCAGGCCAAGACAGAGGATTGTGATCGCCGAGCCGCCGAACGTGTTCAGGACGTCGTCGCCCGCTACAACGACCACGCCCGTTCTCTCCCCAGGTTGAGTGTCGGCACCCAAGTCCGTGTTCAGGACCCGACCTCCCTACGTTGGGACAAAGTAGGCGTAGTCATGGGTCTCGGCAGGTCACGGGACTACCAGGTGCGGTTACCCAGTGGTCGTGTGTGGTGGAGGAACCGCCGTTTTCTCCGCCCCGTAACACTGCCTTCTGCTGGCCCCGCCACCAGTGTTGAGTCCCATACCCTTCCCAGTGATGAAGTCCCTCGACGCTCAGAACGGATCCAGAAGAAAAGGTCCGCTCAAGACTTTGCTATGAGCGTATAGGGGGGAGGGAGGTGTATGTATATTATGTATGCTGGATTATGTATTATGTATGTGCTCCATTTATATTTATTCAGCCTAGCTAGCAGCGTGTAGCAATGTTATTACCATATCCCACACGCTTAATTAATGTGCCTGGCGACGTATGGAAGCTGCTAATGTATCACTTGCCATACGTCGTCTATGGTAGTTGACCAGGACCTTAGCTAGGGAGCAGTGCTATCCACCTCTGTGTACATACTCTTATCCAGTAAACCGAACCTACAAAACTATACAGGTGTTTGTGTTCTCTCCTGTATATAGAATTTATTACCCAGGACATCTAACAGAGTCCATAACGTAATACAGCAATCAGATTTCAATAAACATGTTACTGTAAAATCAAACGAGTCCTTGTCAACCAAAGTACCCATTGTGCAACCTCATCCTAAATTAGGGGTGGGCAATTATAATTATTAATAGACTTGCAAATGCATAATATTTGCACAAAGTAAAGCCTTTTATTTGTATACATAGGATGTAAGAAAAATATTAAGTAACATACATAGATATTTTGTGTAAATATATACATAATTTCTTAGCTTATCTCTTTTACTATTAATAATACTAATGCGAGTAATAATATAGAGCTAAGGTGCAGTATAATTAGCACTTTAAGTACATCAACGTAATATAACAGACTGGGCTCTTGCTAGCTGAAGTTTTTCGTCTCTTGAGACGTTGTCTTTACAGGTACTCTTCCCTAAGGAGGTGGTGGTAGGTCAGGTCTGATCACAGCTAATCCTGCTTTTTCCGGCTTCCCTAAGGAGGTGGTGGTAGGTCAGGTCTGATCACAGCTAATCCTGCTTTTTCCGGCTTCCCTAGGGAGGTGGTGGTTGGGTGGAGTCGTCTAAGCCTAATTGTAGCTGTCCCTGTTCCACATTGTCACTGCTGCACTCTGCTTGATAAATAAAATAAATAAAATTTAATATTTATTGGTGCTTCTTGAAAAATAAAAAGTAATCAAATTAAGTTTTAATGGTTAAAAATAAGCAAATATAAGCAAAGCAAAAGACCAATATGAAATTACGTAATATTTGAAGTGGTTCATATGTTGATAAAAATATTTAACTTACTCAGTGGGATAATTGACAACACTGATGATTGCTAACCAGGCCATTGAAGTCAGGTGTTGCCTCCATTGTTGCAATGAAAAGTATTTGTTCAAGGTGATCATCAGTCATTGCAGATCTAAGCTTTGATTTATTCAGCTTCATTACCGAAAATGTCTGCTCACATTGTTACACCTCACACTCATACACCCATTAAATCAGAGGAGACTAAAATAACAGCTTCTGTTAACAGAGAGATTCCTGCTAAACACAGACCCTGACCTTACTTTTCTGGCTAACATCTCCTGACAGCTGAGAGGTGTTTATTTTAGTATCACTGTTCCTTCAAAACTGGTTTAAGCAAAACACAGCTCTAAAAAAATAAAAAAATAAATATGTTTAACAATAATTACATCAAAGTAAACATGTGCTCTCCATCCATATAATTACAAAAAGGCGACACATTAATTAACTTAAAAGAACGTTGTCCCCACCAAATATAATGCTCTCTCACTATTACATCAGTCTTTCAGCCATAATACACATACTGCACCGTAGTTAACACCAAAATTACCAACGAGTGTCCAGATAACAATTGATAAATTTACAAAAAAGCTTGTCCCACCCTATCTACCTCAAAACCTAATCAGAGAGAGAAAACAAAACAACACGTTCCAGCACTTTTCTTGTTTCATCAACATATAATCTCTTTAATTCTTTTTTACTTCACAACTGATTCTTACGGTCTCTCATAACTGAAGAAAAACAAAGATACATTCTGTAAAGTTTACATAATGAAACATAAATATTAACATACATCCTAATATACAATAATCAAAACATTTTTACAAGCTTTACTATGAGCTTGGAATTTAATCTAAAGAAAATGGGACACAATAAAAAATAAATACAATGGGTAACTGAAACAAATACTGGGGGAAAAGTGGAGATGACCGTAACATTCCCCTCCCAAAAGAGGAATGAGTCAGCCCCAGGATGACTCATGAGTCATGACTAACTGGAATACGGGACAGTGCATCAGCTACGACATTCAACTTTCCTTTTACATGTTCAATAATCATATTATAATCTTGTACCAATTGATTCTATCTTGTCAAACGTTGGTTTACATTTTCACCTTGTGCAAAAATACAAGGGGACTGTGATCCGTAAACACTTGGATCGATATACCTGACCGTCTCAAATAAACATCAAAATGGTTCAAACTTAAAATCAGTGCCAATGTTTTTTTCTCAATTGTACTATAGTTTTCAGATACAAAAGAAACTTCTTTGAAAAATAACAAATAGGATACTCAAAATCATCTTTCTCTTGCATTAAAATTCCACCAATTCCATAATCACTAGCATCTACATGAAATTTAAATGGTTTATCATAGTTTGGAGTAGAAAGTATGGGTGCACTTACAAGTATCTGATTCAATTGTTTTAAAGGCTTCATCACAATGAAAACTCCTCACAAATTTTACTTTCTTTGACAATAAGTTGTCAAGTGTAAAGCAATGGTTGAAAAGTTCTTATAAAACCTACGATAATATCAACTCACACCCAGAAATCTTAATAATTCTCTCCTAATTGTAGGTGCAAGAAATTTCACAATACTTTCCACCTCAGCATTAATTGGTTTGACACGTCCCTGACCAACAACATAACCTAGATATTCAACAGTTGCTTTAGCAAATGTTCTTCCCAAGTTTTTGAATACTGTACAATATCATCTATATAAACAGAACAACCTTTAACATCATACAATACTTTAGTAACTAATCTTTGGAAAGTACTGTCGCTGTTTTTAATACCAAAGGGTAACACTTTGTACTGATATAAACTATCCATAGTCACAAATGCAGAAATTTATTTTGCTCTTTCGGTCAGTGGTACTTCCTAATATCCTTTCAATAATTCCATCTTAGTTACAAATTTAGCATCTCCTATCTGATCAATACAATCATCCACTCTTGGAATAGGATATGAGTCAGCTTTGGTTACATAATTTACTTTTCTGTAATCGGTACAAAATCTATATGAAATACCACCAGGTTTAGTCACCAATACACAGGGTGAACTCCAAGGACTGTTACTTTTTTTCAATCATATCTTTATAAAGCAGACACTGTACTTCTTTTCTCATTATCTCTCTCATCTTAGGGTTAACTCTATATGGGTGTTCTTAATGGGTGTTGTATTTTAAACCTCAACATCATGCTGTAATACATCAGTTCTCCTAGGAACATCAGAAAACATAGGCTTAAACTCATGTACAATTTGTATGATTTGATTTCTATTCTCATTTTCTTAATGATGAAGTTTCTTTTCTAAATTATTCTACTCATCCGAATTGTTTAACAGTTTATTTTCACATATCCCCAACTTCACACCTTCACTTTCATCTGCAACCTTTTCATCATCAGACCTGACTCATACACAATTCACCTTGTTATTCACACCCTTTTCTGTAGAGTTTCTATCATAATATGGTTTTATCATGCTTACGTGACACAATTGGTTTGACTTGTGTCTTCCTGGAGTATTTACAATATAGTTCAATTCTCCCACTCTTTTTTTCAATTACCCAGGGACCACAAAATCTGGCTTTCAATGGATTTCCTATTTGTGGCAACAATACCAACACTTGGTCAGCAGGCTTGAACTCTCTGCTTCTAGATTTCTTGCCATACCACTTTTTCAAATCTTCCTGACACTGTTTCAAATTTTCTGCAGAATATCTCTAGCCCGAAAAAATCTGTTTTTGAAATCTGATTCATGCTTCAATAACCCATGAGAATCACTTTTCCGAATCCACTTCTCCTTCAGCATACTTAATGGGCCTCTCACTTCATGTCCAACTCAAATGGGCTAAAACCTGTAGACTCTTGTACAGCATCTCTAATGGCAAAATACACTTAGGGCACACCTTCACCCCAATCTACAGACAATTCCTCACAATTGATTCTTATATTATTTTTTAAAGTCTGGTGGAACCTCTCCACAACTCTTTGGCTTTGTGGGTGATAAGCACTTGACACAATTTGTGTTATATGTAATCCCTTAATATTTTTTAAACATTCCTGAAGTGAAATTACTGTACTCCCCTGGTCTGACTGTATAATTTCAGGCAGGCCTACCCCAGGAGATATATCTAACTAACTCTCTTACAATATTTGTAGAATGTATGCTACTTAATGGTACAGCTTCTGGAAATTTAGTGGATACACACATTATTGCCAACAGATAATTATTTCCCTTCCGTGTTTTAGCAAAGGACCTACACAATCATTTACAATTATGGGAAAAGATTTACAAAATGCAGGAATTGGCTTGCCCACTTTCTGACATATCTCACAAGTTTTATAGTACTCAAATACATTTTCTTCATATTAGGCCAATAAAAATGAGTTAGTAGCCTGCCAGTTGTCTTCCTGACCCCAAATATCCAGACAAACAAGAATTATAGGATAAAGCAATAACATGTCCCCTATATTCCTTTGGAATAGCAACCTATTTCCTAACCTCCTAATGATCAGATGCTGGAACATCAGCAGGCCTCCACTTTCTCCACACCACTTTGTATACATTATCCAATTGATACATCACTCTCGCTCCCATTTTTCTTAGCTTCACTCAACCATTTCCTCAAACTCTCGTCACTCTTCTGTAACCTTACGATTTCCTCCTTGTCCACAACAAAATATGGTGACACATCAATTTTTACTTCTACTCTACACTCCTTATTATTTTCCAACTCTACTCTATTATCTATGGATATAACATCCTCTGTACCAAATATATTACCTTCTCCCAAATCATCAGCAAACTCTTTTCTTATCTTTGACATTGCCTTGGTCACAACACAAGCTGGATACACAATTTTGTTACATTGTACATCACTATCAGGTTTACACTTCTTTGAGTCATCCACCACAGTTTCATTTTTTACAACATGGTTCACCTCTACAGTAGCCTCTTCATCAACTGGATTTTCACACATAATTGGCTCTGGGACTACCTTGTCGCCAGCCAAATCATTACCCAATAACATCTGTACTCCAGGTACGGAAGTTCATCACTTACCCCAACTCCTACAATGCCACTCACAAATCCACTCTCAAGATTCACATTATGTAATGGGACAGTCATCCCTGACCCTAACCCTCTTACATTTACTTCTTTACCAGAGTAAGACTACTCCTCTGTCCAATCTAATACTCTTTTCAAAATCAACCTCTGATTCGCTCCAGTATATCTCAATATTATAATTTTCTTCTCAAGACTACCTTTAATCCCAACCTTTCTTTCAGAAATAAATGGCTCAAAATTCACAGAGTTTGGCTTATTCACACGTACCCGTTACCTCTTACATTACAAATATTCCGCGGCTTTCCCAAAGCAACAGTTAATCCCGCAGACTTTGGGACACTCTGACACTGATATTTAGCATGACCAATTTCTCCACATGCAAAACATTTCATTGGTGGTCTCTCCTGTCTAGTGACATAAGAGTTATAATTGAACTGAGGTCTTGGATGTTTATATTATGTTTGTCCTTGTGATCTATTCCCTACAGCATTTAGTGATACCTGGTTAGGTTGACCTCCCTTACATTAATTTGGACTAGGCGACTTAACATTTAAATAGTTCTGATACTTATAATTTGTCATAATTCTGGCTTCTATTATGCCTTACTCCACTTTGTTTATGTGACACCTCCTCTTTATACATTTTATGTGCCACTGCAAACTGGTAAGCCAACCTAGCCACATCCATCAAATTCTGTAGTTATTTCATACGTAATCTCAGGGTGCATAAGACTTTTAAAATGTTCCAACAGCTGTCTTATGTCATCCACAGTCTTTACTTCCTCGGACTTACACCATCTATCAAATCTTATCCCACACTCACGCTATTAATGTCCCTAAACCTTCTCCTGTATACTACTGGATCCATTTCCACCGTCTTCAACACTGCTTCTTTAATATCTTCATAATCCACAGACTACGTCATACTCAGACACGCATACACATTATCTGGCCTTCCCCTTAAATTTACTATGCACCCAGTCACTCTCATCCCGGTCTTTAATAGTTGCAACTTTTTGAAACTGAATAAAGAAGTTCTCAGCTTTTTCTTCCACAAACTCAGGTAAATGTCATACATCTTTATCACCATTTCCTCTCCTTGTATCTGTCCTCTCCTCTACTTCTAATTTCCCAAGTTTTACCTCTTTATCTGCCTGTATCCTCTAATTTTCTCTTTCTACCTCTAATTGCATTTTCTTAAATTCAAATTCTAATTTTATCTCCTCCATTGCCACTTTTTCAATTATCTGTTTTTTACCACCACTAAAACTACCAACACCTCCAACTTCCTCCAATATTGACAAAGACACCAATTCACCAATTAACTCTATCTGCATATCACTTTTGATATATGACCTCAGAGAAATTTCATACGTTGATGCTACCTCACATAGTTCCTTGTTACGCTGGTTAATTCCCCAGTTAACCAGGTTGGTACACATATAATATAATTGGGCTTTTGGTAACGATACCCAATTGAAGTTTCTTGTTTTATTATAAAAGTATTATGTTTATAATTCCTGAGTGTATATCAACCATAAGTTCCACTATTTATGAGTGAATGAGAAAGGACGGCACGGCGTTTATGTAATATAAACGTGGATCAACATCCGTTCGATATTAGTTGATGTGAGTGACTGACTAAGAGCGTCGCCCCTGGTGTGCGCTTACATAGATGCTGACGTATGGGCTTCTCCCTCTTGGGAAAGCTACCGTTCACGTGTTCAACTCATGTCTTACTCATAGGTAGTGGAAAGTTACAGGTGGTGAAATGTGAATATAAATCAGTTGTAAGAACCCATTTATAAAATACTTTCTGTTGATGAGACAGGGGCCATTACATCGCTCGGTTACCTACCAGCCAAGCTCCGTGAGACCAAAATAAGCTCACAGAGTACAGTACATCCTAGACAACCCTAACCATGTTATAAACAGAGGTGTAGACACTAAGCTGGGGATTCTACTATTGTAGGGGTATTAGCTACTACAGGGGACCTATACTTTAGTGTCTTACTGGTTAAAATGTTATGAACAACGTTCATCTTGGATGACACTGACATATAATAACAGAATAGAAACATGGTTGCCAAAATTAACATAATTGTGGGAATTGTGAGACTTGGTATAGCAAATTCCCGTGATAAATAAAATGGAAAATTATTACTCAAATCAGCAAATTGTGTCTCTTTGAAGAATGCAATGACTTTTAATTTCTCTGAAACAATTTGAATATCCTTTACAGCGAAATTCATGACAGGAAATGGAATTGAGGCAGACTTGAGTTTTATATTTAAGGCAAAGTGCTGATGAGTAGGCAAGGTCCGTAATGAACCACAAGTGATTTCACAATAATCCGGAGCCTTGTAATGCCCATTCACAACTAGCTGCTTAACACCATCATGGCATTTTAAAATAACAGTAGTAGTAGTATTTGGAAAGAACAAGTACTGCACATTGTGAAGATGAGCGTGAAACACAGTTTTGACGTTAACTGGCCTATAGCTGCATTGCGCAAGTGCTGTGTGTACATTGGTTTGTATGACTGCCAATTCACATATTCCCTCTGCAGCAGGAATAAACGAGAACATGTAGGCTGGACATACGTGTAGGTGTAGATATGACGACTTACACCGTGATAGTACCTTAGGATCCTCTAATGCTAAAAAAGAATAATCTTCATCTATTAGGAAAAGTTCTTTAGGCCTATGCAGAGTATACAGTGTGTCGTTAACAAACCAGGGGAAGGGGTCTAAATGCCATGCATTAAACTGATGTTGCCCTCGCATAGGAATGTGGATGAGAATAGCATTGTGCGTGAGAGTCGACTCCAACAGCGGGTAATAATATTCTACCTCATTGTCATTAAAAATAGGAGTTAAGTTATACTGTAACTTGGCTATCTGTAAAGCGTCAAGAGGCGTCTGCACAGGCACAAACTTTGCGTCCACACGTCCTCTCCCTGCATCTACTATGCTGTCAATTAGTTCATTTTTACAGGTTACAATCTTCTGAACTGAAATTTCCGTAGCATGCAAATATTCCGTGAAACAAAGGAGCCACTCTAACGTCGGGATTGACTTCTGTAACCTACTAACAATCCTCGATACTTTGTTAGACTCCGATATTATCGCATTAATCTTTGATTCTAAAGCAGTAATCGCATGAAAGGTTTGAGAAATAACACGATTCTGCTGAGATGCAGCTTGAACGACAATGTTCATTCGGTCCCCCAATTTAGCTAACATCATCGGCCGTTGCCGTGCCAAACAAAGTGCTTTGGATAAGACCCACCAAATTAAATAAACCCCTTTTTCGTCGTGTCTGAGAATGCACTTCTTTAGCAAGATCCACTTCAGACGCTGGTAATCTCTGTCCAGCATCGACGAGAAGCTTGCGAAGGTTCTGGAGACGAAAGTGTAGAAGGTCAATAGTTTGTGAAACTATTGTCGATATATTAGTAGCTGCACTGAGACCATGAAGGATGTCCAATGCTGATTGTAGTTGGGCGTCGACGTTTTCCATCTGACGCGGAAGCTGGAGCAGTCCATGTAACTCATACTTGATGTTCACCACGTCCTCAATTATGAGAACGCGTCCAAGAGGTGCAACTAGCGCACTAGGCTTGAGGACGGATGTGGACATGTCTGTCAACACAACGGTGCCACAACACAGTAGAAGCAACACAGTGATGTTCCAAGCAATTCTGTAAGAGATTACACACGGTTTAATATCTACTTGCAGAACGAAGTTTCATACAATAGTCATTGGGCACACTCTGCTTCTGTACAGTCTGTAAAGATGTGTCTATCACGTCATCATCAACTGTAGGCAATAAATTCTCATGGGTCTTCTTAAGACGATCCGCATGCACGACATCTGTAATCTGTGCGTTAGGCTTCCAAATTTTAAATTTGTTGCCTGTTTCTTTTTGGCAATAATGCGGAATGGACCCGAAAATTTAGCCGAAAGCTTGGAGTTCCTTTCAGGTTCTCTTACCATATTAGCGTCCCCTACGTTTACCACGACAGGTTTAGCATGTTTATGTTGCTTGATCATCATTTCGGCGCGTGACGCCGCTAAATGTGATCGTACTTGGGTATGAATATCCGTAAAGACACGAATTTGTTTTGCCGCGAAATCAACCATATTATAAACAGGGTTCGGCGCATCTGTAAGTATGTCGTAAGGTAGACGTTTATCTGTACCATAGACAATGTAGTAGGGTGACTTGCCCGTAGAGCAATTAATCGACCCATTGATAGACACTGCAACCTGCGGTAACCAATCTTCCCATGTGTATTGCAAATCACTCACAATCGGGCGCAGTATCTCCAGGATCTTGCGATTGGTTCTCTCAACAAGGCCATTAGCCTGTGGATGATAAGCTGTCACAAAACTTTGCTTAATTCCATATTGCGCACATATTTGCGCTACTAGCTGATTCCTGAACTCTGTCCCATTGTCAGAGAGCAGAACTTTAGGCGTAGTATATGGACATATCAGATTCATCACTAATGCATAGGCCACAGAATCGGCCGTTTTATGTTTTAGTGGGACCAAGACCACGAATCTAGAAAAATGATCCACACACACTAAGACGTACGCTGATCCCTGATGACTCCTCGGGAGTTGTAACAAGTCAATAGCGACTGTCAAACGGACGTTCTGGCCCAACTGGGACCTGCCCCCAAATATTCCAATAAGCGTGCGCTCGAATTTCTCATAGCTAGGGTGTGTTAAACCATACACATTTATATGATTACCGGCATATGATCCCTGCGTAATATGGGAACGCACAAATGCTTTTTTCTCTTCATCACTTGTAATTTTACCGGTGCGCTACCCGATAATCATCTTGGCCCGTAAAATTACGAACGTAGTCACCACACGGCATTATATGAACTACATTATCAGATTTAGTTGACGTTGTAGCAGCATTGGGGTGAGTGTTAGGGGAAGTCATTGTAGCGTTAGAAATTTGTAAGTTAGTACTTTTACTACTAACCGAAGGCTGAGTTAATGGGGTTGTTACTGATGAAGCAACTGACACACTGTCACCTGGAATTGGGTTAGAAATTACCTGTGGAATCCTAGGCGAGGCACTATATTGATTTCGAGACCGTAAAATACGACGGTTAAGTCGTAATATGATTCCTCAATAAATTGCTCACTACTTCCTACCGAATCGTCTAACTGTGTTTCTGACTCAAGTTCAAAATCAACCTTTGCAGTAGATACGTAACTTGGATCCTCTACGAGGAAGTTATCAGCAAATAGTTGTGTTAGGTGAACAAGGCATCATATTGAGACATTGGTAACTTCGAAAATTATCCAAGAAGTTCCATTTGAGCCAGATAATAATTAACGGTAAAAGCAAAATACTTGCCTCTCATTTACAAGAAATGACAAAAATTTTATTTAAAATAATTAAACTATCAATAAGTGAATAGACACGAAATAACCATTGTAAATTATATAACGTCAGTACACATGAATATACGTAAGACACTTATATCAATGACACTCCTACCGATGAGCCTATCGTTGTGAAGTCATGTCTCGAACGTGTTAATGTGTGCATGAACTATGTATATTTTTAAAATACCTATTATAGGGGTTACTGCGTCTGTATAGGAAATGCGATCCGTCCAGCTGGTATCTGTAGTGGGAGAGCAGGTGTTTCCTTGTCAATCGTCCTTCACTGCGCGCGCCGCTAGCTGGTGTCCCTGGCAACGAGTATGACGTAGGATGACATGCTGCAATCACTTGACGTCGGGCAAGTCCACATCACGATAGGGGAATACCTCCACTGTATGACAGATGTTTGCTGAGATGAGGGATATGAGTCTTCTTGCTTCTGCTGAGTCGCTGTCGCTTCTGCCGTGTGCCAAACCTCTGCAGTCTCGTATATATGGAGAACTGTCTGATGACACCGGATATACTGCAATCCACGCCCGTGTAACACACAACTGTTCAGCTACTTATGAAATGTCACTTGTTAGTAAAGTTTATGAAACCATCTGCAACACTGTAAACACTATGCTGACTTGGGGCTTCCTTACTGGTTACTAACAGGAATTTTCACCTCTTGTGGGTGTCAGAGATGAGGAGCACTCACTAATTATCGTCTCGATACGGGAAACAATTTTAACACTCGGCTTATGTAACACGGCAATGTCTTGGTATGGATACCGGAAGGAGATTTCCGTTGACCACCGTTGCTGCCACCTTATATGTTAAGCTGGTTAATTCCCCAGTTAACCAGGTTTGTACACATATAATATAATTGGGCTTTTGGTAACGAAACCCAATTGAAGTTTCTTGTTTTATTATAAAAGTATTATGTTTATAATTCCTGAGTATATATCAACCGTAAGTTCCACTATTTATGAGTGAATGAGAAAGGACGGCGTTTATGTAATATAAACGTGGATCAACGTCCCTTCGATATTAGTTGATGTGAGTGACTGACTAAGAGCGTCGCCCCTGGTGCGCGCTTACATAGATACTGACATATGGGCTTCTCCCTCTTGGGAAAGCTACCGTTCACGTGTTCAACTCATGTCTTACTCATAGGTAGTGGAAAGTTATAGGTGGTGAAATGTGAATATAAATCAGATGTAAGAACCCATTTATATAATACTTTCTGTTGATGAGACAGGGGCCATTACATCCTCCTTACTACATTGGTACAAAAAGTGTACATCATAAGAACATAAGAACATAAGAAAATAAGGAGTCTGCAATAGGCCGGTTGGCCTGTCCATGACAGTTCCTGTCGAGAGTGACAACCACTCTCTATCGTCCATGAATCTATCTAGCCTCCTTTTTAAACTTTTCAGCGTCCCAGCACATACTACAAAGTTGCTAAGCTTGTTCCACTCATCTATCACTATTTGTGAACCAGTTTCTCCCTATCTCCCTCCCAAACTTAAACTTATTCAACTTAATCAGTTGCTATGAGTACTATCCAGCTCGGATATTATAAGAACTTTACCTATATCTCCTTTATTGATTCCTTTCACCCACTTAAATACTTCTATCATAATTATCTCCCCGCATTCTTCGTCCTTCTAGGAAATGCAAGTTTAATATCTTAAATCTATCTTGATTGGGAAGGTTTCTAAGACCCGGAATCATTTTCGTCATTCTTCGCTGCACCGACTCCAGTGAATTGATATCCATTCTATAATAAGGGCACCAAAACTGAACAGCATAATCGAGGTGCGGCCTGACCAGCGTAAGATATATGTGCAATATGTCCTCCATACTCTTATTACTTACACTTCTGGATATAAAACCTAATACTCTGTTTGCCTTACTTCGAACATTAATGCACTGTTTTCTAGGCCGAAGGTCCAGACTTGTGAGTTCTCCTAGGTCTCTTTCACAAGTCGACTTCCCTAGTTTGATGTTGTTAAGGCTGTATACATTGACAGTACTTGTTCTTCCAATATTAAGTACACTGCTCTTGCTGGTGCTGAATATAATTTGCCATTTTTCTGACCACTCTTGCAGTTTATTTAAATCCTCCTGTAGTGCATTTGCATCCTGCTCAGAATTAATCTGCCGCCCTATTTTGGTGGCATCCGCAAGCTTGCTTATGTCGCTGCTGATCCCAGTATCTAGATCGTTTATGTAGATTATGAACAATAGTGGGCCCAATACTGACCCCTTTTCTATCAGTGATCTATGATTTTATCCAATTTAAAACTTTCCCCACGATACCATGAGCCTTAACTTTTCTCAGAAGCCTGTGATGCTGTACTCTGTCAAATGCTTTGCTAAAGTCTAAGTAGATAACATCGTAATTTTCGTCAATATCTTTTACCTCATAAACTTTCCTAAAAAAAAAAAAAACAGCAGATTTGTTAGACAAGATTTTCCCTTTGTAAATCCATGTTGAGAGTTGTAGATGATTTTTTTTCCTCTAAATGCGATCGGTTGCTATTCGCTATAATAGATTCAAGAAAATTCCCTACTACTGCTGTCAAACTAATCGGCCGGTAATTTGACGCTGATGCTCTGTCTCCCTTTTTAAATGTGGGTACTACATTTGCCTGGCATACTGTAACTCCCGTGTCTAATGATTTTGTAAATAAATTTATTAGGGGTCCGCTAATCTGTTCCTTACACTCTTTCAAAACTCGAGGAAAAATTTCATCCGGCCCTGGGAATTTTGTCTTCTTTTATTTATTTATCTTCTTAAAGCATCCTCTTTTCTGATAGTGATATCCTTTAGTTTCTCTGGCGTTTTCTTGTTAATTTCTTCTGTGAAAACTGGCAACAAGTAGCTGTGTAATGTTTTACTTATTTTCTCACTATCATCGATCACTTCCCATCTCTCTGACTTTAAAAACCCCACTTTGTCCTTGACCTTTGTCCTATATACCTGGAAAAATCCCTTGGGATTCGCCTTGGATTCTCTTCTATCCTGATTATGTAGTCCCTCTTAGCCTTCCGTACATTTTTATTAACATTCCTATATAGTTCATTATACATATCTCTGATATGCTCCTCCCCTCCCTTTAAGTTCTTATAAATTCCTTTCCTTATTCCTGTGCTTTACGTAGTATACTAGTGAATTTAGTATAGTCATCATCAACTGTTGTATCGCTGGGGATCTCACCCATTCATGCCGCAGACTGACCTGACCATTCCCAGGTGACCTCACCTACTATACACTCCTCGCTATTGCATTATGCGCGAGGTGACCAAAGGGGAAGTGATCTTCGCTGAAGTGTCTCACACCCTCCAATCCAGCCAGCTGGGGCTGAGACAGGCATTGTAAGTCTGGCAGCGAAAGGAGACTCGAGGACAAGTCAGCCAGCAATCAAAACGTTCACCAGTTGCCCACATAAATTGCCTCCCCCCGACGACATTGCCACTATTTATTGCCACAACGCCCGTTGTTTCTTTGATTGTTTTACCGCAATGGGAAACAGGAAAGATTTAACATAAGAGCAGATACCGTAAATTATTAGCCTGCATAAGGGCAAGAAACCTGTAAAGGAAAAATAAAGAATTCTTGGTGTGAGTGAGAGATCAATTCAGATTTGGATTAAACGATTTCGAGACGGCAGCGGGTTGGCAATCCCAGTGCACAGCGGACGGCCAGAGAAGGCTCGTGAAACTTCCCAACGCATATTAACTGTACTTAAGAAGCAACTTGATGCTAATTCACGTCTGTCAGCACGAGAATTGAAAGAAAAAACCCCGTACTTCTAGGTGATGTTTCTGTAAGGACCGTTCATCGCCGCATCCATGACGACCTGCAGTTTCACAGCCACGGCGCACGCAAAAAGCCACTCCTCACCCGTGTCCAGCGGCAGCGTAGGGTCGCTTTTGCCAAGGCTAACGCTCAGTGGGATACGACCAAGTGGCAACACGTGCAATGGAGTGACAAGGTAACGTTTTCTTTTACTGGAAGTCGTACTTTTTATGTGTATTGGCGCCGCATGAGTGATTCGCTTGACCCCAAGTTCACTTTTAGCACAGTTAAACTGGGCAATCTGTAAATCTGTAATCTGTCAGTCACTAATGGTGTGGGGTTACTTCTTGAACTTTGAAACTGGTGATATTGTTGTGCTACCTAGGACTTTGATGGTGAACCAGTTTAACTTCTTGGAGCTGCTTTGTGATTATTTGCCCGGGTCTTTTGAAAAATGCCGAACTGATGTGTTTATGCAGGATGGTACCCCATGTCAAACAGCAAGATCTGTAATACAATGGCTTGTTGACTGTCAGGTAGACTTCATAAGTGGTTGGCCAAGCAATTTGCTTGACCTTAACCCGATAGAAAATAACTGGAGCATTATCAAGCGTCGTTTACAAGGCAAGGACACAAATACCGTCTCCAAGCTGGAAGCACCCATTACTGAGAAGTGGAATAACATAGACCCACAAATAATCCACAACTTGTAAGAGTCAGTTCCTTCACGCCTGCAGGAGTGTATCAAGAGAAAAGAGAGGCCTATAGACTACCGGAAGTTTGTTAGCTTCTCAGATTAATTTTTTATTAATATTTCATCTTGTTGTTTATGTCTCTCACGACCCCGCTCATAATACAATGACGAGAAGTGTAGGTACCTTTTTAACCCCTCATAATCCTCCGATAGAAAGTCTGGGACTCTGACTATATTGTCATTATTTTCCGTTTCCCGATTTAGGGTAAACCTGATTTCTCTGTGATCCCTGTTCCCTAGTTCTTTCCCTATTGTGATATCTCTGATAATATTTTCTTTATTTGTTAATACTAGGTCTAATATATTGTCACCTCTTGTAGGTTCTGTAATTAATTGTTTTAAAAAATTGTCCTGTACTGCTTCTAGGAAGTCTTCAGATTCATAGTTACCGATAATGTTGTCCCAGTCAATATTTCTGAAGTTGAAATCCCCCATAAAGCAAAGGTTGTTGTATCATCCCGCTCTATTCATTTCCTGCCATATGGGCTGAGCTGCTTCTTTCCCTAGATTTGGAGGCCTGCAAATAACTCCCATAATTAGTTTTTCTCTTCCTTCTTCAATTTGCACCCATACAGACTCGGTTCCTATTTCACCCTTTATTGTATTATTAATACAACATTTTAATGTCTCCCTGACGAAGAGTGCGAGCCCTCCCCCCTTCCTACCTTTCCTGTCCTTGTGAAAATGGTTGTACCCTTCTATGTGATACTCTGATATAAAGTTCTTGCTCGCCAGATTCATCCACGTTTCGATTATTGCTATGACGTCTACATTCTCAGTACATACAACCGCTCTCATCTAAGTCTATTTTATTTCTAACGCTCCTAATGTTTGTATAGTATACATTTAAACCTACCCTTCCATAGTCCTGTTTTACCCCTTCTCCTGAGTAACCAGTTCTACTCCGCAGGACCTGCTTGTTTTTTTACTCCCACTTACCCTGCTCTCTCTCTACTGGCGAAACCACCCCTTTGGAGTGACAATTTCACACTCCATGCAGACAACATCTTTACCCCCGCGCGAGACAAATGTACCCCGTCACGACTATACAGTTAGTCGTTGCCATAGAATTGTCACCAGTTATCAATGAATGCCCAACCATTGCTTGCACAATGATTTTCCAGTCGGCAAATTATAGCAATTGCCCTGGACAGCCATTCATCGCCAACTCCTCTTCTAGGCAAGACACCACATACTATCAGGAGTCCTCCCCTATCTCTAACCTTCCCTAGCACCTCCCCATACCTCTTGAAAAGTTCCTCACTCCTAACCTTTCCAATGTCGTTGCTTCCTACACTAAGACACACTACTGGCTTGGTACCCTTCCCTGACAAGACCTATCCATCCTCTCCGCTACATGCCCTATCCCAGCACCAGGAAAACACATCCTAGTCCTACGATTCCTATCTCTTTTACAAAAAGTCCTATCTAAGAACCTCACCTGGCTGACCCCAACTACCTCGACTTTACCACTGGGCAGGGTTTGACAAGCTGCCCTTTCCTCTCCTGCCACCATACCGTCCTGCCTCTTCTCTTCCTCGCCAGCTTATTCCAACACGTGGTAGGGGTTACGGCACTCCACACCTTGGTCAGCTTTCCTGAGTCTGACCTTAGTCCCTTGGAGACAACCACTCCTGCCCCTCCTGTCCCTCCTTCGTAGGTGTGCTGCTAGGCAGGATACCCACCTGAAGGAGTTTAGTCCTGAGAGCTTCGTTCTGGGTTTCCCGAAATTTCCCAGTATTTCCTGCCATTTTTCCAAATTTTTTTAGTAATCACCTAACCTCACATTTTTGTTTTATACAAGTAGTAACACTTACTTGGTTACAGAAATCTTCACCAGCACACCACACGAGAGCACAGTAACTAACCCTCAAACACTTCGGAACAGTTTGGTTACACTGGGACAATCAGTACACTTGATTCAATCCAATCCCGGACACAGGCCTCCATGTTATACCTCACACCCTCTTCTAAACCTCACTCGAGGATGTACAGTCAACCCATAGGCCCATTAGATCATAGGAGACTAAAATAACAGCTTCTGTTAACAGAGCGATTTGTGTTAGACACAGACCCTTACCTTACCTTTCTGGCTAACATCTCCTGACAGCTAACAAGTGTTTATTTTAGTATCACTGATCCTTCAAAACTGGTTTAAACAAAACACAGCTCTAAGAAAAAAATATATATATTTAACAATAATCGGAGTAAACATGTGCTCTCCATCCGTATACATACAAAAAGGCCTCAAATTAATTCACCAAATATAATGCTCTCTGACTATTACATCACTCTTTCAGCCATAATACACATATTGCACCTTAGTTAACACCAAAATTACCCACGACTGCCCAGATAACAATAGATAAATATACACCAACCAAGCTTGCCCTGTCCTATCTACCTCAAAACCTAACCAGAGAGAGAGAAAAGAAAAGAAAACGTTCCAGTACTTTTCTTGTTTTATCAACATATAGTATAATCTCTTTAATTCTTTTTTACTTCACAGCTGCTTCTTACGGTCTTTCATAACTGTAAAAAAACCAAAGATATATCCTGTAAAGTTTACATAATGAAACATAAATACTAATATACATACTAATATACAAAAATCAAGACATTTATGCAAGTCTTTACTAAAAGCTTGGAATTTAATCTAAATAAAATGGGACACAGTAGAAACTAAATACAATGGGTACTGAAATAAATATTGAGGGAAAAGGGTAGATGACCGTAAGAACATATATATGTACATCCAAACAGCACAAGCATTCTTTGGGCATAAGCCTTTAGTTTTGGAAATGGAAAGGATTGGGATTTTTCATATTATAAGCTGGTCGGACATTGGTGAATGCCTCTGGAAGCTCAGGAACTTTCTTGACCATCGTATCTAGTTTCCTTGTGAGTGGCTCACGCTCCTCACCAGCCTGCTCCGGACTTAGATGTTGGAAGATGGACTCACTGGTCCCGTGGAAGGACGTTTTGGTCGTAGTCGCAGTGGGGTTGTGGTCAATGTTGTCCACTGCTGAAGTCGTGAACAACTGCTTCCTCAAGATTGGTGGGCACACCACTCCATCTTCCACGTACTGGCATACAACTGCTTCTCTTAGCTGGGCTGATAATTGTAGAACTCTGTCATATGATATGCTGACCCCATTTTCATGCAGCCTGTCGATGAGCTGCCTCTTTCTTGTCTTAGCAAACACACACATGCCGACGTAGATAGCAAAAGGTGTGTCATGGGCCTTGGAGTGTCTCTGGATTTGTGTTCCTACCTTGTAGTTGGCAAAGCAGTTGTACTGTAAGAGCTGTGACATAGCAAGGTCAAACTTCGATGTGTAATGTTGGAATTGGGGTTTGATATCTGCACCATGTTCAATGCATCCTTCATGAAATGTACTGCTGAAGTGTGACATGTGCTGAAGCATGTCCCGTCGTATCATCCCAGCAGCCTTGGCCAGATGGATAGCGTCACCGTATTTGCTTGCTTGTGCCAGGATTGAGCCAACATCCTTCTCAAAGGCCAGTAGGATATCTCTTCCTTGGTGATGAGCTTGCAGCTGGGGGATGTGAAAAAGCAGCTGGTCCTTCAGTCGAGTAGCATGAACATTGGGCGATCCAACACCCAGCTGCTCAAGTCTGTCTGTAGAGTGTGACCAGGTCAGCAAGTCTAAAAATGGGTGGTTCAGTACCTTCACTAGAAGCTTCCATCTGAGTGATGTAAGTGACCAGTTCAGAGAAAGCAGTTGGGTATGCGTCCTTGTTCGGATGAAGCTCTTGTGCTTCTTCTTGCTCATGAGCATTTCGGTGTGTCCTTTCTCGGTTGTACAGGTCTGCCAGGCAGCGAGGGTGATACTTCAGTTCTTGTGCCACAACATCTCCTGCACTTAGTTTGGCAAGGAGTTTTCCATCGCTAAGTGTCTTCGCACAATCATTCAATCTTTTATTAAGTTTCATTGTCATTGCATGTCTTATGTCATCTCCAGAAGCTTCGTGGTATCTTGCTACTGCTGCTCTCCTCTGTAGAAACTGCAGAGGTTTGCCTTTTCTGAGCTCTACTTAACTTTGTGTTGTTGAACAGAAGTCTGGAACTCTCGTGAAACTGTGCCTTGTTTCGCCTCAAGGTCTCCTCTATCCCATCATGTAGAGATTTAAGATCTTCCTTCTTATCCTGTTGACAAAGACAACACTTTGCCCAGTCAGTGAGGAATGATTTGTTAGTAGATTTTGTGTCCATAACTATTTTTGATCTTCAGGGCCGAGGGTTTATCCTTTTACCACCCTGATGAGCACTTTCTTGTATGGGATACAACTAGGTTAATGCCTTTTGCCCTACACCTAGTATGATCGTTCATCCAGTGGCATTAGTCCCGTGCTATCTGTACACCATCCAGATAACTAAAACCCCGTTATCCTTGGTTCGGCTCTTCCGCGCTGGCACAGCCTGTCAATTCAGGTGAGGCTCCTTAACTGATTTGGGGTTGGTTAAGCTGTTGCAGTATGACATGCTTTTTCTTAGCTGACACTGAACCCCATGCTGGGTTGCACAGCAGTGATGTCACCAGTGTCGGGGCTGTAACGAGCAGGATAGTTGTCGGCCGCTCGTTTGCTAGTTCGCGACCCCCACTAGGGGGGGGGGGGGTAGGGTAGACGGAGGTGAGAACGTGACTGCTGCGCCTGGACTCATACCAGACACTACCCAGCTCGCACCGCAGCTGCACTTTCCCGCTGCTGGTTGTGTTCTCTTCTGATGTGTCCTGGGCTCGTGGACTGATTCCCCAGACCTTCACAAATCGACTGCCAATCTCCGGACACCTACCCCGGCTACTACAGCGGCTGCCACGTCATTGCCACTTCCTCCACGCCTTATCTCCCGTCCGTGCCCTGGCGTTTCTCCTGTGTGACAAGACCATCGTCCAACAACGCCGGCGCCAAGTGAGGAATCTGCACTGGACCGCCACCCCCCCCCCCCCCCCAGAGCGGATCACTGCTTTACGGAACCTTCCACCGGGCCACCGCCGTAGGAAATATTCTCAATAATGTTTGATTCTCGTAATTGTTTGACTCCATTAATTGTTTGTCTCCCGTTAATTGTTTGATTCCCGTTAATTATTTGATTCCCTTAATTGTTTGACTCCATTAATTGTTTGACTCCCGTATTTATTATGTGATATTTGTGTGAGTGGTGTCAGAGTTTTGTGTTATTTTCATAGTAAAGAGATGTCAATCACGAACAGTTGTTTGTTATCCCTCAGAAAACCATGGTTCTTGACTTTCCTCTTAAAAGATCCTGATTAGGTTGGCAAGGGATTTCTATCCCTAAGTCCCAGGCCTTTACAAGTGGCCACCTTGCCAGGATTGTCTTTGACCTTGGTTTCTGAGGGCTAACATTCGTTCCGGTGTTTGTTGTAAGTCGCCGTGTGCTCGCTGCTTGCTGTCTGAGGCCCGGAAGTAAGTGTTGTTCGGTTCTTATCCCTTCCTTCTGTTGTGGTAATTTTGTTGCTTTCCCTTGTACTAGGGAAGTTAAATAGTGTTGGTTGGGGTGAATGCTGTCTTGGCATTTTGTTACTGTTTCACCTGGTGCGGTTTCTTTTCCCTGAGGTGATTCAACGGGAATGGGTGCGAAACAAGGTTTCCTCCAGCCGGACCAAATCATTTACTGGTTTGATTGAGCCACTCGGTAGTTACTTTTGGCTAGTTGCAGGGTAAGTTGTTAATTTGTCACTTTTGCTCTTGGCCTTTCATATCATTATGTCTAGATTTAAGGAATTGAAAGGTCAAGCGGTGGCCCTGGGTCTGACAGGTACTGAGGTTGATCAGTATGTGATCACCCAACAGACTACCGAGAGAGATGAACGCAACAGAGAGAGAGAGAGGCACGTAACAGAGAGAGAGATGTACGTGAGAAAGAGAGAGAGGAACGTCAGAAAGAGAGAGAGAAGAACGTAACATCGAGAGAGAGATAGAGGAACGTAAGAGAGAAAGAGAGTTCGAATTAGCTAAGTTGCAGGCAGAAAAGGACCTAGAACTAGCTAGGATTAATGCTTCGAGTAGATCAGAATCCTCTGGCCATATAAAGGATAATGTGGTAAAACCTAGTTTGCCTGTTTATCGTGAAGGAGAAGACATCGCCTCCTACCTTGTTTGGTTTGAACGGGTAGCCGAGCTGCTTGGTGTGGACCCAAATAACTATGCTGCAAGGCTGGGTAGCCTACTGAGTGGTAAACCGGAAGAGATTTATACATCCCTGTCCGCCGACATCACTGGAGATTACTCTTTGTTGAAGCAAGCTCTCTTGCGAGGATTTAACAAGATTTCTGACGGTTACCGTGTTGATTTCCGCAGAACGAAGATTAGAGCAGGAGAAACATACCAGCAATTTCTCGCTAACTTCATGATATTTGATCAGTGTTTGTCTTCTCTACCTCCAGACTTGAGAATTTTCATCAAGGAACACCGGCCAGCGACGCTTGGAGAAGCTATAGAACTTGCTGACAACTGGGCGTCCGCTCGCAACGCCTACTCCAAGTCTTCCCTTCCTGTAGTGAAGAACACGAAGCCTCCGTCTTCCGGGGAACCATCCCCAGGAGTAGAGAGGAGTAGTTCACCGGCCGTGCGGTGCCACAACTACAGAGAAGAAGGGCACATTCGTTCTCGCTGTCCCAGAAATCCCCGCACCTTCAAATCTACCGACATTCATCAGCCCAGCTACAAGGTCGGATTCTGTTTGGAAGACTGGAGCTGCCCCCGGTATTGTGTCAGCGGAACAATAAATGGGTCTAGAGCATCTACTTTAATAGTAATAATAATAATAATAATTAACGGTTTATTAAAAAAGTAATGCAGCCCGAAGGCTGAAAATATACATTGGACATAAATGACTTATTACATACATTGGTGGTTTAACAAAAGCCTTCATTAGAGAAAGGTAAAGGAACATACAGTGAGAATACAGATTAATGTAGATGTTGAACAGCAAACATGTAGTGTAGTAACTCCCTCCCAGATGGTGTTAGGAGGGACCTCACGTGGTGTAGTAATTCCCTCACAGATGGTGTTATGAAGGACCTGACGTGGTGTAGTAATTCCCTCACAGATGGTGTTATGAGGGGCCTCACGTGGTGTAGTAATTCCCTCACAGATGGTGTTATGAGGGGCCTCACGTGGTGTGGTAATTCCCTCACAGATGGTGTTATGATGGGCCTCACGTGGTGTAGTAACTCCCTCACTGATGGTGTTATGAGGGGCCTGACGTGGTATAGTAATTCCCTCACAGATGGTGTTATATGAGTGAGGTGTGGTGCCAGTCCTTCCTATCGTAGACGGATTAACACATCGCTGGTTGTTGTTGGGTCTCACGGGCCGTTATCACTGGGTACCTGGGACGCTGGTTGCTCGTGCATTATTGTCTCTTGAGGAAGCCCTGCCTAACTGACGTCTCCAGCTGCTCGAAGGTAAGTGTCGCCGATTATTTGGAATTCGTGTTCAGCAGTTCCCTGTTGTTAGGGCTACCTGCGTTGCCCTACTTCACTGGATGGTCTAATGTGGTAGAACTCCCATTAAATTCGCTAGTGTTCTCATTAGTAATGTTCCTAGAGTTCATGACCCTAACGACCCGGAACCTTTAAAAACTCTCCTCGCCACCAGCCATCGATTTGCCTCCTGCCGACGTCCGCATCGCCACCCTCACCGCCACCTCACCTCCAGCAATGGTTCAAGCTGTGGAGACACGGTCGGCAGATATTGAAACAACTGCATCCCCTGATTCTGCCGAATTTGTTGCCACTGACTGTGACGCCCAAAGGAGTTCGCCAAGCTTCAAGCCTCGTGTACCACTCTGACGCCTTGAGTAAGGAAGGTGACTTCCGGGGAGGGAGGATCAGGTTAGAGATGGGTGTTTACCAGTTTGTTTGCATTAATGGTCTGTTACACAGGTCTTGTGTGTCATCGAAGCGACCAACCAAAAGTGATTCGGTTTAACTTGTTGTCCCTGCTGATCGTGGTAGTAACATTCTCTGTAACTCCCGAGAGCCCTCTAACCAACCACTGTTCTCGTGGGAAAACTTATAGGAAGGTTGCTCATCAGTTTTACTGGCCAGGTATGGGGCAGATATTAGAGCTTTTTGTAGGAGTTGTGATCAAAGTGCCTACGTATGTCCGCCAAGGTAGGAGTCCATCCTGTCCCGCCCAAACCCTTCCCCATCATTACAGAGACCATTTTCTCAGGTAGCCATAGATTTTGTTGGACCGTTCTCACCCCCTTCCTCTAAGAAGCCTAAATAATATCAAGCTAATTTGTTAGAGGAAATATAATTGCAGGACCCACATTGCTCGTGTCCTTGACGACGTCCCTAAGCTGGAGTTAGTCGAGACACTACCCTGCAAGAAGTTCCTGTAGTTCGGGCATAGACTCTGTTGATCTCGGTGCCAGTTGCTGATAACACCCTGACGAGATAGAAGATTCTCCACGACTGGAAATAGGACCAAACTTAAACCTGGACTGAAGTGGACCCCGTGCAGTTCCTTGATACTGACACGTTTTGGACATCAAGTTTCCACCTGTTCTTTTATGTGACCCTTCTTTATTATGATATGTGTATTTAAGCATTTGTTGTAAGATGATTATGCTTTGTATACTAATCTTAAGTTTTAATCTACCTTACAGTAGTTTTTTTGTTAAGGAGCTGTGTTGGGGCTGTAACGAGCAGGATGGTTGTCCTCGCTCGTTTGCTGGTTACGACCCCCCATTAGGGGGGTAGACGGAGGTGAGAACGTGACTGCTGCCCGGACTCATGCAGACACTGCCCAAATAGCACTACAGCTGCACTTCCCCGCTGCTCGTTCAAACTCTGTGGTTGCGTTCTCTTCTGATATGTCCTGGGCTCGTGGGCTGATTCCCCATACCTGACAATTCGACTGCCAATCTCCGGACACCACCCCAGCTACTACAGCAGCTGCCACGTCATTGCTACTTCCTCCGCCCTATCTCCGTCCGTGCCATGGCGTTTCTCCTGTGTGATAAGACCATCGCCCACCAACGCCGGCTCCAAGTGAGAAGCTGCCCGCAAATTCCCCCTCCCTAGTGCTGATCACTGCTTTACTGAACCTTTCACGGGCCACCGCTATGGAAATATTCTCTATATTGTTTGATTCTCGTAATTGTTTGACTCCATTAATTGTTGACTGCAGTAATTGTTGACTGTCGTTAATTGTTTGACTCCCGTTAATTATTTGATTCCTTAATTGTTGACTCCATTAATTGTTGATTCCCTTAATTGTTTGACTCCATTAATTTGTTTGAATCTCATAATTGTTTGACTCCGTAATTGTTGTTATTTGATATTTGTGTGAATAGCGTCAGAGAGTTTTTGTGTTATTTTCATAGTAAAGAGATGTCAATCTAGAACGGTTGTTTTGTTATCCCTCAGAAAACCATGGTTCTTGACTTTCCTCTTATAAGATCCTGATTAGGCTGGCAAGGGATTTCTATCCCTAGGGTCCCGAACCTTTACAGCCAGTGTGCCCTGGTAGTACCCGACAATCACTCCTTCACATGCAGGAGCCCCTCTGTACTACCCTCACCTAGTTGGAAAAAACATAAAACCAGTCATAAATAAGACAAATTTATATCCGGTGTATCAGAATTAGAAAAAATCATTTGAGCATGCTTGAAAACATACAGGTACATATCGACACTAAGTTCATTTAGAGTGACAACTACATCAATTTTATAAAAAATCATCTTTCGAAGGTCATTTGGCAGCCATTTTGAAAAATAGCCGCCATCTTCGATTTCCAAATGGCCAATCAGGTAGATTTGACAAGTAGCTAGGGTATGATCATGCTAAATTTCATGCTTGTATCACCATTTGCACGATTTTCTATTATCCGCTCTACTACTATGGGATTAAGTACTTTAAACAATAAGACACACTATCTCACGGATTTCTGTCGCAAAACATTTTTCGATCTCATACTAAAATACATGTCATATGTTAGGTTAGGTTAGGTTAGGGTATGCTAAGTTATAAGATTAGCTAACATAACTGGTAAGGGGCAGGGGTAGCAACTCAAAACTAGCAATTTCTGATAGAAATGAGGTCTAATTCGTTCATAACACATCGCAAACCACCAGGAAAACTAGTCTGCATGTCTAAGTATCGGGATGACTAAAACTTAAATTTAACTAATACAGTATAGCCTATCTCGAATCTAAATACTTATTGTAGTTTAAGTAAATTTTACCCATTAATTACTATAAATTATGATATATCCCAATGGTTCATGAGTGAATTATCAAAATAATAACAACACTAAGTTGTATATTTATCTAGTATCAGGCATTCTCAAAACAAAGTCCAGACAATGTCATTACTTCTAAATTGACTCGGTACCATCTAGTACTGATATACTCTGGAAATGCACTGTAAAATAAAAAAGAGCGAGAATCTACCAGGTGAGAATGCATGACAGCTGAGCTGGTGTGAACAGCGTTTTTATTTCCATAAGCTGCTCTTCACGGAATATTTCTTCACTTACGAAATGTCTAGAGGCCATCCTTTGTACTACCTCCGACTGCAGCTGTGAGTTTGTTGAAGAACGTCGTCTGCGGGGAAGGTGGTGACGTCATTGCAAATGGCGGCCCTGTTACTAGAAATAAACTTAACTCGACTATTATAGCAGGACTTTAAACTTTTATTACAAATTATATACTGTATCACTCTACGAATGTGGCAGAGTGTATTTCTTGTGATTCAGACCGACAACTCGTCCATTCCAGAGCCTCCACATTTTGTATTAGCCGTTGGTGGAAATCTGTTGAAGGCTTTGCTAAAGTCGAGGTATACCATATCATATTCGTGTCTCATCACTGATTCAAAACAATTGAAAAGAATGTTAATAGATTTGTCAGACATGAATTCCTTCTTGTGAAGCCATGTTAGGAATCATTGATAGACTTGTTCTTCTCGATGTGATTTCAATTAAGTTTAAATTACTGTTTCCAGCAATTTGTCTTCAATTCATGTTAAACCGATTGGATTGTCTTAGGGATAATGATCTATCTCCTTCTTGAAAATCTGCATCACCTGGGATGAAATCTAGACAAGGTTCTTCAAACTCCAATACTTACGAGCAGTAGATATATTCAATAAGTGGTACCAAGACTTGGCGGATAACCTACCGATACAGAAGCGAGCACAAAGGGACCCCCGGACCGTGGGTAGGCCAAGACCGATCTGAGGAGATGTTAGCTAGCTAGACAAGGAAAGTTGCTACTTAGACATTACTAGGACAATAAATAAGAGGGTCTTCTGGTGCTCGACTAGCTGGTGCAAGACATAGTATGTCGGGACATAGTAAGTGAACATAGGCATTAGACATAAAGCATAGATATCAGGCATGCTATAATAATATGTAATGTACAGACATGTGAATAAATGGTACAATGAATGGTAACAAGAGTCCTGCAGTCAGGCGTGTTCTATATCTTGGGCATTTACATGTTATACACCTCCTCCTTTACGCTCGTAATTTAATCTTTGGCTACGGACTCTTTTTCCGCGGAGTGGGGGCGAGGAACAATGGGAGGATCAACCCGGCGACCTTCGTTCTAGTCTGGAGCAGGGGGCACAGGGGACGGGAGGAAGGTCCGTCACTAGAGATGGCACTGGGCGGAGATGGCGTCTGTTTCCCTTACCACGACCACTGGGGGAGAGCGGACTTAGTGCAGACAGAGACTCGCCCGGCCCATAACTGACCCGACCTTGTCCCAGCGGCGGTGTGACGTCGGGTCCTGGATTCGCTCTTGCTGGCCGACGGTCAGCCTGGGAAGGGGGCGGGCGTGGGCGTCTTAGTGGCTTATCACTTAGGCCATCCGGGCAGCCTCAGCGGTCACACTCGTCCGTAGCCGATCTGCCATTCATCTAAGAAGGACTGGGGTGGGCAGGCACACAAATTACGAAGGGGCGGCCATACAATACTGGGCAGGAGAGCGTCCGGCAGGGTAGGGGTCTGGAGTTCCAGTAGGCCTAATGGAATCTCGCAGTCAGGTTCCCCGTCGGTGCTGTCTTGAGGATGAGGTATTTTCTTCGGACTTTACGCTGCTGGCATGTATTCGCCTGCGGAGTAATGAGGTGACGATGTGGTGGACGCCCCAGCGTTCGGCAAGCTCTTGAACTCGTGGCTATTGAACGAGGGCCCTACCGTCGGTTCGGGCGGAAGGCACTCCGACTTCCCGGAAGAAACAACAAAACATCGGATGACCCTGGAAGGTGGTGTCCCGACCACAGGGAACCACGGGCCATCGAAGAGCCTGTCAGCGACCACCAGGGAAAGACTTTCCGGCCGCATTAAAAGTCAGCGGACCACGGACTCGATGGGCGCTTTGGAGGTCATTGCATATGCGGCTCTTGTTGCTGGCGCTGGGCTGGAGTTGCTGGCAAGGCTCACAGGCCTCAACCGTGCTCTTAATATCGGCGTCAATACCAGGCCAGAAGAGCGGTCTGGCGGGCTCTGCGCCTGGTAAGCTGCGCGCGGTGTGGCGCATCATGGGCGGGATAGGTGCGCGGCGGAGGGCAGCGGGAACGCGACGATCTGGGGCCGTACAACACCAGCTCTCCGTCCGCGCCAGGGCTATCCCTTAGCACAGAAGGAGGCAGGCGTGAATGTCGTGGCGGTTGGTGGGAATCCAGGCGTAGGCGAGAGTTGGGCGTATGCCGGGTCTTGGCGGCGGCGATGCGAAGCTCCGGAGGTCTATCGTCTTCGATGGAGGCGTCGTCGTCGTCTTGTCAGCAAGAAGTGGCTGTCTCACTAAAGACCGAGCGTGAGCGTGACCGTGGTACGGTCATTCATCTTCAGGTGTGGGAAGGCGACTAACAGGGGGCTCGGGAGAGGGCGTCTGGTATGCAAAGCTTCGGCGCGCCACAGCTGTAAAGTCGTAAGGGGCGGTCTTCTCTTTGAAGGCGTTGGGCGAAGTTTTCGATGGCGTCCAACGTGTAGTGATGAGGATGGGTATGTGGGCGATGGTCCGTCATGAGGTGAAATGCCCAAAGGCCGGGCAAATGGGGCGTCATAGCCGCAAGCCCAGGCGACTGCCAGCATCTCTGGATTCGATGTGGTGGCGTATCTGAATCTCCGTGTCGGTCAAAAACCTGGAGCCACACTAGACTAAAGTGCAGTCTACCCTGGCGTGATCTTGAAGGAGGGCTATCGAGGGCCGATATAGGCGGGGAGGCGTCGTCTGGAGGACCACTGAGTAGGACGGGTCGAAGGGTGCAAGACTGGTGGTGACAGCAACGCCTTCTTAACATTCCTGAACCTTCAAGTTCATTGGTCAGGAGTCAGGAAAGAAGCCTTGGGGCTCATGAGGGCGTGGGGTTGGGCTGATGTGGCGATTTTAGGGAAGTCGGCCAAGCTGATTTACCAGGCCCATAAATGAAGCGAAAGGTCGGTCAGGTTGGTTCGCTGGAGTAGGGGAAGTCCTGATGGCCTTGACCTTCTCCTCATCAGCTGAATCCCCTCTGGCGAGATGTTTAGCCCAGCTGCAGTAGTTAGCAGGAGGCGGCGACCTGAAGAATTTATCTTTGTCAGGGTGGTACCATGGGCACAGCATCTTGTGAGCATCAGATGAACTCCGGACCAGAGTGGGCCGGGAGATCATCGTCGAAAACAGGATGTCATCTACGACCTTCACGCAGTTGGTGACACCCTGCAGAGCCACTATCCCACGAACTGATGCGCATCCCGTTGCTCTGAAGCCCATGGGTCCTGACGGTGTTGGGGGAAAGCCCGGCCGTGGGGCGTGATGAATGTGGTGGTGGCGATCTTCTTCCCGCCAGGTCGACTTGCCACTACCCATGTAGTCGTCCGCAAGCCAATGAAACTTTGCCCAGGCGGTGGCGCTGCGGACTAACCCGGATGGGCGTGAAGTGGATGGGCAGGGCGGGGAGCCTGCGGGTTGAGATGGGTAGAGGTCCACTGTGATGCAGACACCTACAGGCTTGGGTGCCAAGACCATAGGGTGCTTTCACTCGGGGCTCCTCACCAGCGTGTCTGATCCCCTGCTGCACCAGAGAATCAGGCTCCGCCTTCACGCTTGTCCTGTAGGGCAAAGGGATAGGCCTGGGTGTGTGGATAGGCAGGCGTCGCGCCAGGCTTGAGGTGGATTCTCTCAGGGGCCTGTCATCTTCTTGAGTGGCGTCTTCTGGAGGTCAGGACTTGGAACAAGGACGTCGCTGAACAACGAAAAAAAAGAACTCCAGGCGGCAGCAGGTGTGAGTCATGGCTGAAACAGGGCCTCCTCCTGCACACCTGTTGAGGTGTGTCCGCAGCGAGATGGGCTTTGAACTTCCGGATGAGAGGCGATGGCCAAGTCTGACAATGGCCCACATGACAGAAGAGGGGTTTGGATGCCCTCATGGATGGACTGTGGCAAAGGCAAGACTTGGGAGGATAAGGCTGTGAATGTTGCCTTGAAGCAACCCAAGGTGGAACATCAGGGGACCCGTCCGCTGTGAGCACGTCGTTCATGGCTGTGGGTGATGAGCTACTCCTGGGAATGTTGAGGGCGTCCAGGTGTGTTGGTCCAATCACCGTGATGTCGCGCCCGTGTCGGAAGCCATCATCAGGAGGTTGGAAGAGTTGGTACCGTGGAACGAGCCAATTTTATTAAGCGGGCAGGGGACCTGTCACTCGAGGCATCATCCGCGTCGGCATCCTTTGTTGTTCTTGGAGACAGTGGTGTAGACGTTCTGTCGGGCTGCGAAGAACGTTTTTGACCTGGAGATGGAGCATGGTGGACCCCACAACACTTGGCAGAAAGTGTCCTTGCTTGTTACCAAGCGTTGCATGAGACCTTGTTGGCAGGACATCAGGTTGTGCAGGGCCAATGGCCTTGAAACCCGCAGTTCGACATGTACTATCAGCCGCAGAGGAGCACTTTCCTGGACCATGTGGCGCTGACAGTTTCTGCAGGATTCGGCAGAAACTGGTGACTGTGACAGGGGCTGCTGGAGAGGATGCCGTCTGCATCTGGCGATTGATTCCTTTTGTAGGGAACGGCGTGAACTTGAGATAAGCGATAGGTGTATGGCTGGGCAGCCTCTCTTGTGGCTCATACGACCTGCAACGGGTGACGAAAGTCGGTGAGAAGAGGCGGCGCCGGGGTGAGGAGTTTCTGGAAACGGGTCCTCGTCGCGTGCACCCATCAACCAAGATCCATCTTGAGCTGGATCTCAGCACAGGTTACAGGATCGCCTGTATGGGTCCACTTCGGCTGCTAGGTCATGGGGTCGTGCATAGAAGTCTGAGAATGATTCCCCAGAAGCTTGTTTGCAGGATAGCGGTTCCCTGCGACGCAAAGCTTCATTGCGGAGGCCACGGGAAATGACTCTGCAAGGCGTTTAAAACCTCTGTCGCGACCTGGGAGTCAGGATAGCTAGCGTGTGCTCTAGGGGCGTTGAACATCGAAGTGATCTTAGTGGATGAGTTGTTGTTTATGAGGGCATTCAGTTGAGGTCGAACATAACAGCAAAAGTCTTCGAAACGACGTCGCCATTGACGGTATATGATATGTTGCATCAGATTAACGAAGAGGTGAGACTGGGAACTGAACTTGCTGTGCAGGGGAATTATTACTCGAGACGGCGGAGGCAATGGAGGGAGGCACGGAGAGGTCGACGAGTTGAGACTGGAGCAGGTGGTTGAAGAGCACTGAAGAACTTTTAAGGGGATAGGTAATGACGTGTGAGGCATTTATCTGAAGGATAGATGAAGAGGCTGAAGCTGGCAGATTGGTTGTGGCTGGTGAAGTCGTCCTCGTTGCCAGCAATTCCAATAGGTCAGGAATTTGCGGCTATCAGCCCAGTGTTGTTGTTGAAGTTGAAGACGATATTGATTCCTCTGACTGTCTTAACCCAATTCCTCTTGATGTCGTTTTCCTCCTCAGTGACGTCTTTGGGCTTCTTCTCTTGGGAAACTTGGCAAGGAAGTGGATTAACTTGACGTATATCCTGGCTCCCCATCCTTTGAATTTAGCGGCGTGACATTGTGAGGCGTGAGGGGTGGGAGGGTCTGTGAACCGTCTTCCTCCCGCAATCCTCATCTAAATTTCCCAGTAAATCGTCGTGGGTCAGACATCTCGTGTTTGGTAGTTGCGATGGGAAAGACAAGAGAATAAGGTGAAGTGCTATGTTTTCGTCCAATGTACTTGCCTAAGTGCAAGAACTGGCGGGCAAGTAAAAGAGTACTGACTGTAATATTTGTGAAGTGAGAGGCGGCTGTGGCGTGATGGTGCTGGTCCCTGTATTCCTCAGCGCCCGGACAGAGATGGCAGTGCTGGCTCAGTCGAGGGGGACACCAGGCAGTGGCCTGCGGGCACCAGATGGAGGATGCCATGCGGTCTGTCTTGGAAACTGGGCTGAAGGCGTTTCTGCTACCTGTAGGGCCTTGAAACATGTAAAAGACATGAGCACTGCACTTCACTTAGGGCACTTCACAAGGTCTAAAGCACTTTAAATCCAGGGCACTGTGGAGTATATCTTCTGGGCGGGAAACAGGAGGCCGGGGAAACAGACGGAGACCGGCTCTTGCAACATCAACTGTCGTGGAGCTACTCAACTGCGCCATGTGGTGGGGATGAAATCCTAGACAAGGTTCTTCAAACTCTATGCTTTGAGCAGTAGATATATTCAATAAGTGGTACAAAGACTTGGCGGGATGTACGACGATACAGAAGCGGCACAAGGGACCCCGGTTCGTAGGTAGGCCGAAGACGATCTGAGGGATGTTAGCTAGCTAGACAGGAGAGGATTGCTAGACATTACTAGGACAATAAATGAGGTCTTCTAATTACTCGACTAGTAGCGGTACAGACATAGTATATCGGGACATAGTAAGTGAACATAGGCATTAGACATAAGCATGAATATCAGACATGCTATAATAATATGTAGTAATACAGACATGTGAATAAATGGTACAATGAATGGTAACAGAGTCCTGCCGTCAGAAGCGTGTTCACATATCTTAGTATTTACATATCTATACAACCCCAGGATTCTGGTACTCCACCGTTTTTTAATGCCATGTTAAACATTTCTTAATACTCTGGCAAATATCTAATCGGAACCTGGTGATTTATTAAATTTAGTTTATCTATTTGTTTACCATCGTTACTCGTCACTACTATCTAGCTTAATCAATTTTTTCACTATCTGTGTATATACAGTAGTTGGTGCCTCAGGTATCATGTTTAAATTCTCGGTAGAAACTGTTAATATCTGTTCAGTTTATTGCTCATTTCTCTGTTGTTATCAGTTAGCTAGTTGTTGTTGTTGTTTCCATTTTGGTTTTTTTCACCACTAATTTGGTCGTTCCTCGCCTCACAACCTTCCACTCTCCTGCGTTTTTCATCAGGCACAGACTCTCCCTGTCTCCTGTCTTCTTCCTAATACTCTCACTCCACTTCCAACCTGTATTGGTCCAATCTTGTCTTGTGTTTTAGTGTACTTCATTTGGAAGAGTCTCTCAGGGTTTGATATCGTCTCATGCTGCTTTCAGTTCATTATTCCTCTTTGTTTCTTATCTCGGTCTTAACCTTACTGGCCAATACTTTATAATAATCTCAGGGTAAACTTCACCACGATTTATTCTCCGACCTATAGCCTTCCTTTGTTCAATAATGTTATTATAATTTTCTTTGTCCATTTGGATTTAGTGTTACTTGATATGTCTTTGTGCATTAAGTAACTCATAATTTAAATTTTCGGGAACTGCCTTTTCAACCTATCAAAGTTTGCCCTTCTGAAATCTGGGACTTTAGTGGAAATTCCTTGCTACTAACATTAAATTTTACTTTGAATCTCACTTCTTTGTGATTGTTTTAGCTACTTCGTTCCCTACCTCGACGTTACTAATAATCTAGTTTATTATTGCCCAGGGTTGGGGTTCAGCTAAACAGTCCTGAACTGTTTCAGAAAAAGCCTTTGATTCTGAGTTAGCCCTTAGGTAGGTCGAATCTATTTGACAAAAGTTAAAGTTGCCTACTATACAGACTTTGCTATGTGTAGATGCCCTGCATATTTCATCCCAAACAAGTTGCTACCCTCTCGAGATTAGGATGCCTATATATTACTTCTATGATTATTATTTCACTACCATCGGTTAATTCTATCCGGATTGTTTCTGGATTCAGTTCAGTTATTATTTCTATTGTTTAAACAGTACTTTAGATTATCCCTGATGTAGATTGCTACATCGCATCCTTCTTAATCTGTCTATCGGTATGGAATAATTTTTAACCTTTTAATTTGGTATATGACAGGCAACTCACGTGAGTCGAAGTTTATCCATGTTACGGTGAACGCTATTTTATCGATCTTTTGGAACATATTAACACTAATTTTATCCATTTTATTTCTCATACTTCTACTGTTGTGTAGTAGACATTTAAGTTAGTCGTGATCTTAGTCCTCTCTTTGTCATGTTAGGCTTAACTCCTGCCTAATTTTGCTTTGTCATCATTCAGCACTATTTCTGTGTAACCTTTCACTTTGTTTACCCACACCCTGCAGTCTTCTTTTCCCTTGCTCACATTTCCTCTAACAGTTTAAGCTAGGGTTGTCACCCAAACCCTGAATGGATGTTCCTTCTGCAGTACAAGTTGTCCCAGTTGTCAATGAATGGGACTGATATTGACTCAATATCTGTCAAGACGACCGTTGACACCAATTGCTCTTGACAACCATTCACTGCCAACTCTCCTTCCGGCAGGACATCACATATGATAGGGGATCCCTTCTCTCCTAATACGTTCGATAGCTGCCTTGAAATTATCAAGGGCTCTCCACTTCTAAACTGGCCAATATAATAGCTCCTGCTCTGAGGCAGATGATGGGTTTGTTGCTATTACCATACATGATATTGTCCATCCTGTCAACTATATCCCCCACCCAGCTCTCGACAAACACACTCTCATCCTATTTCTATATTTGTCACAGCTCTATCTAGGTACCGTACCTTGGAATCACCAACAATTAAGGTTTTGTACCTTCCTTGTTAACTTTGTCCCTAACTATGTTACTGTCCAATTCGTCTATCAAAGGATTTAAGAAAAGTTAGTTTACTTAGCTGTTGTTTTTCCTTGTTGGCTTTTTCACCACCAATTTGGTCGTTCCTCTCTTCACAACCTTCCACTCTCCTGTATTTTCATCAGGCACAGACTCTCCCAATCTCCTGTCTTCCTCCTTCATCCTCACAATCACTTCCTTTAACTCCCGAGTTTTCGTCTGACCTTTACTCACTCGGCCTTTATAAAGGCACAGTGGTGCTCATAAATACATCGTCATTGCACTGACTGTTAATCCTGGGGCAAAATCTACCATGACCTTTCTTCTAGGGAGATTATCACACAACTTATAAGTCACAATGAAACGTTTTCATTAAAATACTATCAAATGTGTGCAGACCTACACTTATATTAAATTTTTTACTTTTGTTAACTGAATTAATGCTGATTCAAAAATATTTATGTTTACAAATTTTACATTTAATGACTGATTGGACAAAAGCTTCCTCAGTCATCTCAAAATTAGCCAAATTGATTTTATGCATTTTAGATCCAAAGTTATGGCTGGTTCAAGTTTTTATGCATAATGACCGCTATCTTGGATTTGACCCTTAGGGGCGAATGCCTCCTATATAAAAAATATAACTGTGTTATTATTGAATCTTAAGGTCATTTAAGTCAAATCAGAGTCAAATTGCGGGCACCATTTGCCGAATCCGCTTTGAAACACGAGGTTTCAAAGCTGGTTCGGTCAAATTCTACTCCGACCACATATTTGGCACGGGCAATCGCCAATTGGAGGTTCATGGCGCCATCAGCACGATGAACAGGCTTTGTGTGAAATATAACAAAGTCTAGGAATGCCTTTAGTGTCCTTGTGGCACGGTGGTAGCAATCCTGGTCACACGCATAAGGTCGAGGGTTGAATCCTGGCTAGTGAGGTCGTTAATAATATGTTGAAGTCCATGTAATATGGACTAAAATATATATATATATATATATATATATATATATATATATATATATATATATATATATATATATCCCAGAGTGAAGTTTTGAGTTTCTTTAGACTTAACATTACGGTACAAATCTGACACAAAATAGCCCATCAGAACTCAAGTTATTTCAATACACTAAAACAACACTCATAGGAGTTCACTATATGGCATCCCATGGATTTACAGTTATGCCTATCTGACAGAGATTCTCCTTTATTTGTAGAAATGTTACTTAAAGTTTTCAAACTTTGAATAACTGTCAAAATTAATTACTCACAAAAAATCTACATTTTCTGTTAACATTTTGGTAATATACACTTATTATTATTCTATTTCATTCGGATGTAATCACTTCAATGTCAAACTCATCTTAGTTACAGAAACCATTGACAATAATTAACTCTGTAACTACCTAACACTAACAGAACTGCATGCAAATTACCCATCAACTCCCAATATAGCTAGCTTAAGCATCATGCAAAATATAACTTCTTATCTCTCTTAAAATTTTACAAGCAATTATTTCAAATGAACTACAAACACTTTTCAATTACTTCTCCTGCACAATATCATTTCAATCCTGAAAATAGAAATTACTCCCATATATGATTCCTAAATAATTGAGCTTCATTAAATCAGTAAATAAATCGGCTTTTTAAAATTATTAACCAACTAATGTACCCAGCACAACTTGTCCCTATAACACCATTCCAAGTGATACAGTGTTTTAGTTTTTTCATCACTTAGTCTCCTACTTATCCTTATCTTTCTTCATCATTTCTCCTCTTCACTTTATCTTCCTGGCTATATTTTCCTTCCTATCCTCCTCCACATTATCCCTCCTCTTTCCCTCCCATTTTCTCAATTTCCTGTCCTCTTCATCCCCTCTACATATCTCCATCTGTCTCTCCATATTATCTCTCTCCCTTAACCTTTATGGGACATACTTGTCAGGGGGCTATTATAATGGTCCACAACATGAAAACACAAGGGAAGATAGAGGGGAACAGGAATATTCCTAATACACTACAACTGCTATAATATATTAAGTAGTAAACATAATTACACTATAAACGCAGAAAGGTAAAAATTAAAGTACATTAGCTACAACTGAGAAACGACACCAGGGACAAAAGGCAAGAACCTCTAATCTTGCAATTAGCACATGGTATAAGTGTTGCCTATCACAATATGCATTATAATTATAAATCTAATCCACATACACAAAGTAAACTTAGCTGTGAGGTGACCACTCAGCAGCAGAAATGCAAAACCCTCATAGACACAGGATATGTGTCCACAGTGCAGGGCAGAGCCGGTCATGGAGCAGGCCAAAGCCAGGGACTGAGGGGGAAGAAGAAAAATGCTTTGACGACAGGGGGAAGGAGGGTTCAAGAGGAAGAATAAGGGAGGATGGGAAGTGAATTTTGAAGGAAGAACAGGTGCAGTGATGGCTAACACCACTTGCGTGAGAGAGGTGAAACCAAATGCCTGAAAGTTGTAACAACAACAATCAGGACGAAGGGCAGAGGAGGCGGGAGCAGGTCCCGAGTAAACAAAGGGCCAACATAGCAGGTGTTCTGATTCGTCTTAAGCTCGGGCAAGTGTTGGCGAGGCGTAGGAAGAAACCGTCCCGCCACGGCGGCGGCGCAAGCCGAGAAACGCAGGTGGACGGACACAAAGCTACTACGATCCACAATGGCAGAAGGTGAAAATACTAGAAATTTTGCTAAAGTCAGCCAGGTTGTTTGGATAAAGATGAAGGGTAGTCTTTGAGCTATGTCAAAGAGGAACGGAGCGAGTTGGAGGAAGAAGTTTTGAATCTTTGAGCTTGAAATGTCAGAAATGTTTTCGCAAGCCAAGGAAGGATAGCAGGCGTATCGTAGAAAGGAGGATTTTGACAATAACGCGGAACAGATTTGAGCTTTTTATCCAAATTATGAACAGAGACGAGAATGAGATATAGGCTGAATGGTTTCAGTCTTGAGTTAAGTCGTTTATTGAGGTGGATGTCACAGACGTTGGGTATGTTTTGATTTTGTTTCTACGAAGGTTGTGGGTCTTTCAGCTATGTCAGAAGAGAAATACCGTGGAGAGAGTTGGAGGAAGAGTTTTGTGATCTTTGAGCGGAAATGTCTAGAAGTATTCTAACAATATATGAGAAGGATAGATATATCCGTGGAGAGAGTTATTTAGTAACTTCTTGAAGGACAGATTTGGGAAAAACTTTGTCAAATTGTGAACGAGATGAGAGTGAGATATAGGTTGTTTAGTGGTTTCGGTCTTGAGTTAGGTCGATGTAATGTTGACAGTAGCTGGTATAGAGGTTACTTGGTATGTTGATTTGGTTTTGGAGAGTTGTGAATTATTTATGAAGGCTTTATCTACTTGGGAGTGAGAGGGGGTGTTGTGTTTGGAGATTGGTTGTAAGAGAGGGGGGAGTTGTGTTTGAGGATTAGCGAGGGTGGAAGATTGTATGTTGGTTGAGTGAATTAGAATTGCTTAGAAGTTGTTGTGTGGGTATGTCACGTTTGCGTGGAAGTAGTAGAGGGTTAAGGACCGTTCAATGGGTGGAGTATGGTTCGGTTGTCGGGAGGAGGGGGGAGGAGAGGAGAGGAGAGGGGCGGCGAGGAGAGGAGAGGGGGGCTTTGGAGGTTGTTGGGTTAATTTATCGTATGGAAGGATTCCTTAGGTGTGATATGATTTGTGTTGCTAATGAATAGTTGTATTGAGTCATAGGTTTTGTTTTTTTGTTTTTTGTTTTTTTAGGAGGGATTGTGAGTAAGGTTGGGTGGGTTAAGTTTTTCTTTTGGGAGGATTGTAGGTTTTGTTAGTGGTTGGATAGTGGAAAGTTAGCTTTTTTTTTTTTTTTTTTTTTTTTTGGAGGGATTGTGAGTAAGATTGGGTGGGTTAAGTAGTTCTTTTGGGAGGATTGAAGGTGTTGATTAGTGATTGGATGGAGAGTTAGCATTTTTTTTTTATATAGGAGGGATTGTGAGTAAGGCTGGGTGGGTTAAGTTTTTCTTTTGGGAGGATTGTAGGTTTTGTTAGTAGTTGGCAGAGTTGGGTTAATCATTGCATTCTTTCTTCCCTTTGGCTAGTAAAGGACTTCTGCAATTGCGGTAGGCTCTTGCAGGTATTGTGAGTTCTGGCCCCATTCTTGAGGGAGAGGGTTTGTGTACAGGTACATTGCACCCCTCCCCGACCTTATTGGCTAAAGGAGGCGTTCAATGTCGTCTGCAATTTGGTACCGTTTTTATTAGACACACCTCTCCGACCTTATTGGCTAAGGGAGGTGCCCATAAAACAGTGTAGGTAACATTCTTGAGGGAGAGGGCTTGCGTACAGGCACTGTGGAACTCTCCCCGACCTTATTGGCTAAGGGAAACGTACATGTCATCCGAGTTAGTATGGGATGGGTAACTTAGGTATTTGTTTTGGGAGGAGTGATAGGGTGTGGTTAGTTAATGGTAGAATGGTTATTTATTATTTTGTGTGGGATTGCTAGTAACGGCTGGGTATGTTAGGTTTTTATTTTGGGAGGAGTGATAGGGTGTGGTTAGTTAACGGTAGAATGGTTATTTTTTTTATTTATTTTTTATTTATTTTTTATTTATTTTTTTTTGTGTGGGATTGCTAGTAACGGCTGGGTATGTTAGGTTTTTATTTTGGGGGGATTGTTAGGGTCTTTTCTTTTCTTTTGTTTGGGGGGGGAGTGTTAGTGCAGGTTGAGTGGGTTAGTTTTTTTTTTTTTTTTTTTTTTTTTTTGTTTGAGTGGTCTTGAGTTTGGAGTAGGTGGCGTGGGGTTTGGAGGAAGGGGGGGAGGAGGGAATCGTTGGGTGAGGGTTAAGGAGAGGTTAGGTTTAATTTGGGGGGGAAATTTTTTTGGGTGTGGTTATAGGGAAGTTATTAATACAAGGGAGGTGGGAGGGGAGTGTTTGGTCTGTTTAGTATGGAGGGATTTCTGTCTCTGAATCTGCGTGGGAGTATGATGTTGTCGAAATAATCCTCCCATTGAGGGTAATTAGTGAGGAGTGATTCTATTTGTTTGTCACCTAGTTGTCTCCAGTAGATGTTAAGTGGGGGGACGGAGCTGAGTTCATGTAGATGACTATTTCGGGTGAAGGATGACCAGTGTGTGTTATGGATGAATCTTAGTGCTTTGTTTTGAATGACTTGAAGTTTCTTGGCGCTTGATGGTGGTGCTAGCTGGAGTGTGTTAGGTGCATAAGTCAATAGTGGGCGTATGAGGGCTTTGAATAGGTGTGTTTTGGTTTTGATTGATGCGGTTCTGAATCTGTATATATTCCCGAGTGTTTTCTTTGCGATCAAAGCCTTCATATTGGTGTGTAGTGTCATGGTGAGGGTGTTGTTGAATGTGACTCCTAGGATTGTGTTTGTTCGTTTGATAGTTATAGGTGAAGGGTAGGCGATGTAGGGGTTTAGGTAAATGTGACGTGGTTGTCGTCTTTTGGTGCCGAAGTAGGTGATTTGTGCTTTGTTCGGGTTGGTTTGTATTCGCCATCGGAGTTCCCATTGTGTAACTTGTTCGAGTTCCCTGTTAGCTGGACTGGAGGGAGTGAGTGACTGCTACTGGTAGACCTACCAACTAACCTCAGAGTTGCCAGGTTTTTTATTTCTCTCTACAAGGATATAAACATTGACACAAATAATACATAATTTACAATACAAAAATATACTATATAACCTACAACAATACAGATCATAAACAAACATAGTACAAACATAACAAAACACATGTAAGATGAAAACGAATAAATATAATGAATAACTTGTTATTTGGACGAGCTGACTACATCACACCCTTTTCTCTCACTCTTCTTCCTTCTATCTCTCTTTCCTCCCCTTCCAATCCAATTCCCTTGCTCTGTTGCCTCCCATTTTCAACTCTCTCCTTCTCTTTATTTTCTTTCCTCCCCTTTCCCTATCATCTATTCTCTTTCTATGTTTTCTTACTTCCCTCCTTCCTTTCCTGAATTTTTTCAACCCTTGACGAACTGCAAATTGCCCCGCTCTAACAGCGCTCACCTCCAAGCTGTCATGTGGAACGTTGGTGTTAAAGTAAGAGAGAGAGAGAGAGAGAGAGAGAGAGAGAGAGAGAGAGAGAGAGAGAGAGAGAGAGAATATAAATCATAAAAGGCGAAAAGAAAAGAAGAAGATAGAAAGACAGAAAGATATACATAAAAAAAGAGAAATAGAGAGACAAAGAGAGCTGTGGAGAAAATTGATAAACACTTGCGTATAAGTAGATACAAATTAAAGGTCCTTGCGATGCGAATGGAAAATAGGAACACAAGTAAACACAGGGACATATTATTAAGTTTAAAAAAATTATTTACAAAGCTTAGAGTACATTTCGCCTATTCGGAGTAATTCAGCGGGTCTTGACACTGAGGGTGGTATCACTTCTCACTTGCACGCAGGACAGAGGTTCATATACAAAGAAATATATCATATTCATTAACAATATATATACACACATATATATA
>NW_024733734.1:2708877-2744774 GCF_018991925.1 Homarus americanus | reverse complement strand
TGATCTAACTAAAGGCACAGTACTACACTCCCTGGTTGACCTTTATCACAGCCATGACCACAACTCTGTAAAAATATAAAATAAAAGCTTTGTCATATGGCAATGATTTTGTGGTTGTAGGCCTCTTGACTTGGGCTGTGTCTCCAACTCGGTGGAGATTGAGTTTTCAAAAATACAATCGCGTCTAGCATTAAAAATCCTACATCGATTTACACTTTCACATCACTAAGACGATCTTGGTGATCTTATGTAATCACTGTCCAATTTCTGCCGCTCAACAACGAAGGCCCGAATGCCGAACGCTAGATTACAGAACCTGCTTGACCCGACCCGCCCTTTCTGCTAAACAAAGAAATATAAGATATATACTTATAGAAAGAAAGACATAGAATATGAAATTATTAAACTATGTACATCAGAAAAAAATAATATAAAAGATAGATATGAGTAAGAATATAAATATATAGGAATAAAGAGTATATAAATATCTTGAAGAATAAAAATAGGGCAAAGTATATGGAAATAGTTATGTTATCGCCGCTGGCTTCAGCTACAGTGCTGGCGTGTGATGCCATTAAATCTTTCGACCTGTGACCTCGCCAGATGTAGAAGTGTTTACAGACAAGTCCTGGTTCTGCTGAGTGGACTGTCTTCGACTCGTGGCGGTGCTGCCCGCCCCTCCATGAGACAGATGGCCCTCTCTAATGATGCTGTGAAGACCAGCCTTCTCCTGTCCGAGAATTTGTGCTGGGACGATTTACGCAATACTGTTGTCTCTTGGAACACCATACTGATCTGCATTGACCTGCACTTGTAAGTACAGCCTAAGTGATGACATACCCCTCGGTACTGAAATATTGTTGACTAATTACGCCTACTCGTTTCTGCCTAACCTGGAGTAATAAGACATATAATATAATTGGGCTTTTGGTAACGATACCCAATTGAAGTTTCTTGTTTTATTATAAAAGTATTATGTTTATAATTCCTGAGTGTATATCAACCATAAGTTCCACTATTTATGAGTGAATGAGAAAGGACGGCACGGCGTTTATGTAATATAAACGTGGATCAACATCCGTTCGATATTAGTTGATGTGAGTGACTGACTAAGAGCGTCGCCCCTGGTGTGCGCTTACATAGATGCTGACGTATGGGCTTCTCCCTCTTGGGAAAGCTACCGTTCACGTGTTCAACTCATGTCTTACTCATAGGTAGTGGAAAGTTACAGGTGGTGAAATGTGAATATAAATCAGTTGTAAGAACCCATTTATAAAATACTTTCTGTTGATGAGACAGGGGCCATTACATCGCTCGGTTACCTACCAGCCAAGCTCCGTGAGACCAAAATAAGCTCACAGAGTACAGTACATCCTAGACAACCCTAACCATGTTATAAACAGAGGTGTAGACACTAAGCTGGGGATTCTACTATTGTAGGGGTATTAGCTACTACAGGGGACCTATACTTTAGTGTCTTACTGGTTAAAATGTTATGAACAACGTTCATCTTGGATGACACTGACATATAATAACAGAATAGAAACATGGTTGCCAAAATTAACATAATTGTGGGAATTGTGAGACTTGGTATAGCAAATTCCCGTGATAAATAAAATGGAAAATTATTACTCAAATCAGCAAATTGTGTCTCTTTGAAGAATGCAATGACTTTTAATTTCTCTGAAACAATTTGAATATCCTTTACAGCGAAATTCATGACAGGAAATGGAATTGAGGCAGACTTGAGTTTTATATTTAAGGCAAAGTGCTGATGAGTAGGCAAGGTCCGTAATGAACCACAAGTGATTTCACAATAATCCGGAGCCTTGTAATGCCCATTCACAACTAGCTGCTTAACACCATCATGGCATTTTAAAATAACAGTAGTAGTAGTATTTGGAAAGAACAAGTACTGCACATTGTGAAGATGAGCGTGAAACACAGTTTTGACGTTAACTGGCCTATAGCTGCATTGCGCAAGTGCTGTGTGTACATTGGTTTGTATGACTGCCAATTCACATATTCCCTCTGCAGCAGGAATAAACGAGAACATGTAGGCTGGACATACGTGTAGGTGTAGATATGACGACTTACACCGTGATAGTACCTTAGGATCCTCTAATGCTAAAAAAGAATAATCTTCATCTATTAGGAAAAGTTCTTTAGGCCTATGCAGAGTATACAGTGTGTCGTTAACAAACCAGGGGAAGGGGTCTAAATGCCATGCATTAAACTGATGTTGCCCTCGCATAGGAATGTGGATGAGAATAGCATTGTGCGTGAGAGTCGACTCCAACAGCGGGTAATAATATTCTACCTCATTGTCATTAAAAATAGGAGTTAAGTTATACTGTAACTTGGCTATCTGTAAAGCGTCAAGAGGCGTCTGCACAGGCACAAACTTTGCGTCCACACGTCCTCTCCCTGCATCTACTATGCTGTCAATTAGTTCATTTTTACAGGTTACAATCTTCTGAACTGAAATTTCCGTAGCATGCAAATATTCCGTGAAACAAAGGAGCCACTCTAACGTCGGGATTGACTTCTGTAACCTACTAACAATCCTCGATACTTTGTTAGACTCCGATATTATCGCATTAATCTTTGATTCTAAAGCAGTAATCGCATGAAAGGTTTGAGAAATAACACGATTCTGCTGAGATGCAGCTTGAACGACAATGTTCATTCGGTCCCCCAATTTAGCTAACATCATCGGCCGTTGCCGTGCCAAACAAAGTGCTTTGGATAAGACCCACCAAATTAAATAAACCCCTTTTTCGTCGTGTCTGAGAATGCACTTCTTTAGCAAGATCCACTTCAGACGCTGGTAATCTCTGTCCAGCATCGACGAGAAGCTTGCGAAGGTTCTGGAGACGAAAGTGTAGAAGGTCAATAGTTTGTGAAACTATTGTCGATTTATTAGTAGCTGCACTGAGACCATGAAGGATGTCCAATGCTGATTGTAGTTGGGCGTCGACGTTTTCCATCTGACGCGGAAGCTGGAGCAGTCCATGTAACTCATACTTGATGTTCACCACGTCCTCAATTATGAGAACGCGTCCAAGAGGTGCAACTAGCGCACTAGGCTTGAGGACGGATGTGGACATGTCTGTCAACACAACGGTGCCACAACACAGTAGAAGCAACACAGTGATGTTCCAAGCAATTCTGTAAGAGATTACACACGGTTTAATATCTACTTGCAGAACGAAGTTTCATACAATAGTCATTGGGCACACTCTGCTTCTGTACAGTCTGTAAAGATGTGTCTATCACGTCATCATCAACTGTAGGCAATAAATTCTCATGGGTCTTCTTAAGACGATCCGCATGCACGACATCTGTAATCTGTGCGTTAGGCTTCCAAATTTTAAATTTGTTGCCTGTTTCTTTTTGGCAATAATGCGGAATGGACCCGAAAATTTAGCCGAAAGCTTGGAGTTCCTTTCAGGTTCTCTTACCATATTAGCGTCCCCTACGTTTACCACGACAGGTTTAGCATGTTTATGTTGCTTGATCATCATTTCGGCGCGTGACGCCGCTAAATGTGATCGTACTTGGGTATGAATATCCGTAAAGACACGAATTTGTTTTGCCGCGAAATCAACCATATTATAAACAGGGTTCGGCGCATCTGTAAGTATGTCGTAAGGTAGACGTTTATCTGTACCATAGACAATGTAGTAGGGTGACTTGCCCGTAGAGCAATTAATCGACCCATTGATAGACACTGCAACCTGCGGTAACCAATCTTCCCATGTGTATTGCAAATCACTCACAATCGGGCGCAGTATCTCCAGGATCTTGCGATTGGTTCTCTCAACAAGGCCATTAGCCTGTGGATGATAAGCTGTCACAAAACTTTGCTTAATTCCATATTGCGCACATATTTGCGCTACTAGCTGATTCCTGAACTCTGTCCCATTGTCAGAGAGCAGAACTTTAGGCGTAGTATATGGACATATCAGATTCATCACTAATGCATAGGCCACAGAATCGGCCGTTTTATGTTTTAGTGGGACCAAGACCACGAATCTAGAAAAATGATCCACACACACTAAGACGTACGCTGATCCCTGATGACTCCTCGGGAGTTGTAACAAGTCAATAGCGACTGTCAAACGGACGTTCTGGCCCAACTGGGACCTGCCCCCAAATATTCCAATAAGCGTGCGCTCGAATTTCTCATAGCTAGGGTGTGTTAAACCATACACATTTATATGATTACCGGCATATGATCCCTGCGTAATATGGGAACGCACAAATGCTTTTTTCTCTTCATCACTTGTAATTTTACCGGTGCGCTACCCGATAATCATCTTGGCCCGTAAAATTACGAACGTAGTCACCACACGGCATTATATGAACTACATTATCAGATTTAGTTGACGTTGTAGCAGCATTGGGGTGAGTGTTAGGGGAAGTCATTGTAGCGTTAGAAATTTGTAAGTTAGTACTTTTACTACTAACCGAAGGCTGAGTTAATGGGGTTGTTACTGATGAAGCAACTGACACACTGTCACCTGGAATTGGGTTAGAAATTACCTGTGGAATCCTAGGCGAGGCACTATATTGATTTCGAGACCGTAAAATACGACGGTTAAGTCGTAATATGATTCCTCAATAAATTGCTCACTACTTCCTACCGAATCGTCTAACTGTGTTTCTGACTCAAGTTCAAAATCAACCTTTGCAGTAGATACGTAACTTGGATCCTCTACGAGGAAGTTATCAGCAAATAGTTGTGTTAGGTGAACAAGGCATCATATTGAGACATTGGTAACTTCGAAAATTATCCAAGAAGTTCCATTTGAGCCAGATAATAATTAACGGTAAAAGCAAAATACTTGCCTCTCATTTACAAGAAATGACAAAAATTTTATTTAAAATAATTAAACTATCAATAAGTGAATAGACACGAAATAACCATTGTAAATTATATAACGTCAGTACACATGAATATACGTAAGACACTTATATCAATGACACTCCTACCGATGAGCCTATCGTTGTGAAGTCATGTCTCGAACGTGTTAATGTGTGCATGAACTATGTATATTTTTAAAATACCTATTATAGGGGTTACTGCGTCTGTATAGGAAATGCGATCCGTCCAGCTGGTATCTGTAGTGGGAGAGCAGGTGTTTCCTTGTCAATCGTCCTTCACTGCGCGCGCCGCTAGCTGGTGTCCCTGGCAACGAGTATGACGTAGGATGACGTGCTGCAATCACTTGACGTCGGGCAAGTCCACATCACGATAGGGGAATACCTCCACTGTATGACAGATGTTTGCTGAGATGAGGGATATGAGTCTTCTTGCTTCTGCTGAGTCGCTGTCGCTTCTGCCTTGTGCCAAACCTCTGCAGTCTCGTATATATGGAGAACTGTCTGATGACACCGGATATACTGCAATCCACGCCCGTGTAACACACAACTGTTCAGCTACTTATGAAATGTCACTTGTTAGTAAAGTTTATGAAACCATCTGCAACACTGTAAACACTATGCTGACTTGGGGCTTCCTTACTGGTTACTAACAGGAATTTTCACCTCTTGTGGGTGTCAGAGATGAGGAGCACTCACTAATTATCGTCTCGATACGGGAAACAATTTTAACACTCGGCTTATGTAACACGGCAATGTCTTGGTATGGATACCGGAAGGAGATTTCCGTTGACCACCGTTGCTGCCACCTTATATGTTAAGCTGGTTAATTCCCCAGTTAACCAGGTTTGTACACATATAATATAATTGGGCTTTTGGTAACGAAACCCAATTGAAGTTTCTTGTTTTATTATAAAAGTATTATGTTTATAATTCCTGAGTATATATCAACCGTAAGTTCCACTATTTATGAGTGAATGAGAAAGGACGGCGTTTATGTAATATAAACGTGGATCAACGTCCCTTCGATATTAGTTGATGTGAGTGACTGACTAAGAGCGTCGCCCCTGGTGCGCGCTTACATAGATACTGACATATGGGCTTCTCCCTCTTGGGAAAGCTACCGTTCACGTGTTCAACTCATGTCTTACTCATAGGTAGTGGAAAGTTATAGGTGGTGAAATGTGAATATAAATCAGATGTAAGAACCCATTTATATAATACTTTCTGTTGATGAGACAGGGGCCATTACATCCTCCTTACTACATTGGTACAAAAAGTGTACATCATAAGAACATAAGAACATAAGAAAATAAGGAGTCTGCAATAGGCCGGTTGGCCTGTCCATGACAGTTCCTGTCGAGAGTGACAACCACTCTCTATCGTCCATGAATCTATCTAGCCTCCTTTTTAAACTTTTCAGCGTCCCAGCACATACTACAAAGTTGCTAAGCTTGTTCCACTCATCTATCACTATTTGTGAACCAGTTTCTCCCTATCTCCCTCCCAAACTTAAACTTATTCAACTTAATCAGTTGCTATGAGTACTATCCAGCTCGGATATTATAAGAACTTTACCTATATCTCCTTTATTGATTCCTTTCACCCACTTAAATACTTCTATCATAATTATCTCCCCGCATTCTTCGTCCTTCTAGGAAATGCAAGTTTAATATCTTAAATCTATCTTGATTGGGAAGGTTTCTAAGACCCGGAATCATTTTCGTCATTCTTCGCTGCACCGACTCCAGTGAATTGATATCCATTCTATAATAAGGGCACCAAAACTGAACAGCATAATCGAGGTGCGGCCTGACCAGCGTAAGATATATGTGCAATATGTCCTCCATACTCTTATTACTTACACTTCTGGATATAAAACCTAATACTCTGTTTGCCTTACTTCGAACATTAATGCACTGTTTTCTAGGCCGAAGGTCCAGACTTGTGAGTTCTCCTAGGTCTCTTTCACAAGTCGACTTCCCTAGTTTGATGTTGTTAAGGCTGTATACATTGACAGTACTTGTTCTTCCAATATTAAGTACACTGCTCTTGCTGGTGCTGAATATAATTTGCCATTTTTCTGACCACTCTTGCAGTTTATTTAAATCCTCCTGTAGTGCATTTGCATCCTGCTCAGAATTAATCTGCCGCCCTATTTTGGTGGCATCCGCAAGCTTGCTTATGTCGCTGCTGATCCCAGTATCTAGATCGTTTATGTAGATTATGAACAATAGTGGGCCCAATACTGACCCCTTTTCTATCAGTGATCTATGATTTTATCCAATTTAAAACTTTCCCCACGATACCATGAGCCTTAACTTTTCTCAGAAGCCTGTGATGCTGTACTCTGTCAAATGCTTTGCTAAAGTCTAAGTAGATAACATCGTAATTTTCGTCAATATCTTTTACCTCATAAACTTTCCTAAAAAAAAAAAAAACAGCAGATTTGTTAGACAAGATTTTCCCTTTGTAAATCCATGTTGAGAGTTGTAGATGATTTTTTTTCCTCTAAATGCGATCGGTTGCTATTCGCTATAATAGATTCAAGAAAATTCCCTACTACTGCTGTCAAACTAATCGGCCGGTAATTTGACGCTGATGCTCTGTCTCCCTTTTTAAATGTGGGTACTACATTTGCCTGGCATACTGTAACTCCCGTGTCTAATGATTTTGTAAATAAATTTATTAGGGGTCCGCTAATCTGTTCCTTACACTCTTTCAAAACTCGAGGAAAAATTTCATCCGGCCCTGGGAATTTTGTCTTCTTTAATTTATTTATCTTCTTAAAGCATCCTCTTTTCTGATAGTGATATCCTTTAGTTTCTCTGGCGTTTTCTTGTTAATTTCTTCTGTGAAAACTGGCAACAAGTAGCTGTGTAATGTTTTACTTATTTTCTCACTATCATCGATCACTTCCCATCTCTCTGACTTTAAAAACCCCACTTTGTCCTTGACCTTTGTCCTATATACCTGGAAAAATCCCTTGGGATTCGCCTTGGATTCTCTTCTATCCTGATTATGTAGTCCCTCTTAGCCTTCCGTACATTTTTATTAACATTCCTATATAGTTCATTATACATATCTCTGATATGCTCCTCCCCTCCCTTTAAGTTCTTATAAATTCCTTTCCTTATTCCTGTGCTTTACGTAGTATACTAGTGAATTTAGTATAGTCATCATCAACTGTTGTATCGCTGGGGATCTCACCCATTCATGCCGCAGACTGACCTGACCATTCCCAGGTGACCTCACCTACTATACACTCCTCGCTATTGCATTATGCGCGAGGTGACCAAAGGGGAAGTGATCTTCGCTGAAGTGTCTCACACCCTCCAATCCAGCCAGCTGGGGCTGAGACAGGCATTGTAAGTCTGGCAGCGAAAGGAGACTCGAGGACAAGTCAGCCAGCAATCAAAACGTTCACCAGTTGCCCACATAAATTGCCTCCCCCCGACGACATTGCCACTATTTATTGCCACAACGCCCGTTGTTTCTTTGATTGTTTTACCGCAATGGGAAACAGGAAAGATTTAACATAAGAGCAGATACCGTAAATTATTAGCCTGCATAAGGGCAAGAAACCTGTAAAGGAAAAATAAAGAATTCTTGGTGTGAGTGAGAGATCAATTCAGATTTGGATTAAACGATTTCGAGACGGCAGCGGGTTGGCAATCCCAGTGCACAGCGGACGGCCAGAGAAGGCTCGTGAAACTTCCCAACGCATATTAACTGTACTTAAGAAGCAACTTGATGCTAATTCACGTCTGTCAGCACGAGAATTGAAAGAAAAAACCCCGTACTTCTAGGTGATGTTTCTGTAAGGACCGTTCATCGCCGCATCCATGACGACCTGCAGTTTCACAGCCACGGCGCACGCAAAAAGCCACTCCTCACCCGTGTCCAGCGGCAGCGTAGGGTCGCTTTTGCCAAGGCTAACGCTCAGTGGGATACGACCAAGTGGCAACACGTGCAATGGAGTGACAAGGTAACGTTTTCTTTTACTGGAAGTCGTACTTTTTATGTGTATTGGCGCCGCATGAGTGATTCGCTTGACCCCAAGTTCACTTTTAGCACAGTTAAACTGGGCAATCTGTAAATCTGTAATCTGTCAGTCACTAATGGTGTGGGGTTACTTCTTGAACTTTGAAACTGGTGATATTGTTGTGCTACCTAGGACTTTGATGGTGAACCAGTTTAACTTCTTGGAGCTGCTTTGTGATTATTTGCCCGGGTCTTTTGAAAAATGCCGAACTGATGTGTTTATGCAGGATGGTACCCCATGTCAAACAGCAAGATCTGTAATACAATGGCTTGTTGACTGTCAGGTAGACTTCATAAGTGGTTGGCCAAGCAATTTGCTTGACCTTAACCCGATAGAAAATAACTGGAGCATTATCAAGCGTCGTTTACAAGGCAAGGACACAAATACCGTCTCCAAGCTGGAAGCACCCATTACTGAGAAGTGGAATAACATAGACCCACAAATAATCCACAACTTGTAAGAGTCAGTTCCTTCACGCCTGCAGGAGTGTATCAAGAGAAAAGAGAGGCCTATAGACTACCGGAAGTTTGTTAGCTTCTCAGATTAATTTTTTATTAATATTTCATCTTGTTGTTTATGTCTCTCACGACCCCGCTCATAATACAATGACGAGAAGTGTAGGTACCTTTTTAACCCCTCATAATCCTCCGATAGAAAGTCTGGGACTCTGACTATATTGTCATTATTTTCCGTTTCCCGATTTAGGGTAAACCTGATTTCTCTGTGATCCCTGTTCCCTAGTTCTTTCCCTATTGTGATATCTCTGATAATATTTTCTTTATTTGTTAATACTAGGTCTAATATATTGTCACCTCTTGTAGGTTCTGTAATTAATTGTTTTAAAAAATTGTCCTGTACTGCTTCTAGGAAGTCTTCAGATTCATAGTTACCGATAATGTTGTCCCAGTCAATATTTCTGAAGTTGAAATCCCCCATAAAGCAAAGGTTGTTGTATCATCCCGCTCTATTCATTTCCTGCCATATGGGCTGAGCTGCTTCTTTCCCTAGACTTGGAGGCCTGCAAATAACTCCCATAATTAGTTTTTCTCTTCCTTCTTCAATTTGCACCCATACAGACTCGGTTCCTATTTCACCCTTTATTGTATTATTAATACAACATTTTAATGTCTCCCTGACGAAGAGTGCGAGCCCTCCCCCCTTCCTACCTTTCCTGTCCTTGTGAAAATGGTTGTACCCTTCTATGTGATACTCTGATATAAAGTTCGTGCTCGCCAGATTCATCCACGTTTCGATTATTGCTATGACGTCTACATTCTCAGTACATACAACCGCTCTCATCTAAGTCTATTTTATTTCTAACGCTCCTAATGTTTGTATAGTATACATTTAAACCTACCCTTCCATAGTCCTGTTTTACCCCTTCTCCTGAGTAACCAGTTCTACTCCGCAGGACCTGCTTGTTTTTTTACTCCCACTTACCCTGCTCTCTCTCTACTGGCGAAACCACCCCTTTGGAGTGACAATTTCACACTCCATGCAGACAACATCTTTACCCCCGCGCGAGACAAATGTACCCCGTCACGACTATACAGTTAGTCGTTGCCATAGAATTGTCACCAGTTATCAATGAATGCCCAACCATTGCTTGCACAATGATTTTCCAGTCGGCAAATTATAGCAATTGCCCTGGACAGCCATTCATCGCCAACTCCTCTTCTAGGCAAGACACCACATACTATCAGGAGTCCTCCCCTATCTCTAACCTTCCCTAGCACCTCCCCATACCTCTTGAAAAGTTCCTCACTCCTAACCTTTCCAATGTCGTTGCTTCCTACACTAAGACACACTACTGGCTTGGTACCCTTCCCTGACAAGACCTATCCATCCTCTCCGCTACATGCCCTATCCCAGCACCAGGAAAACACATCCTAGTCCTACGATTCCTATCTCTTTTACAAAAAGTCCTATCTAAGAACCTCACCTGGCTGACCCCAACTACCTCGACTTTACCACTGGGCAGGGTTTGACAAGCTGCCCTTTCCTCTCCTGCCACCATACCGTCCTGCCTCTTCTCTTCCTCGCCAGCTTATTCCAACACGTGGTAGGGGTTACGGCACTCCACACCTTGGTCAGCTTTCCTGAGTCTGACCTTAGTCCCTTGGAGACAACCACTCCTGCCCCTCCTGTCCCTCCTTCGTAGGTGTGCTGCTAGGCAGGATACCCACCTGAAGGAGTTTAGTCCTGAGAGCTTCGTTCTGGGTTTCCCGAAATTTCCCAGTATTTCCTGCCATTTTTCCAAATTTTTTTAGTAATCACCTAACCTCACATTTTTGTTTTATACAAGTAGTAACACTTACTTGGTTACAGAAATCTTCACCAGCACACCACACGAGAGCACAGTAACTAACCCTCAAACACTTCGGAACAGTTTGGTTACACTGGGACAATCAGTACACTTGATTCAATCCAATCCCGGACACAGGCCTCCATGTTATACCTCACACCCTCTTCTAAACCTCACTCGAGGATGTACAGTCAACCCATAGGCCCATTAGATCATAGGAGACTAAAATAACAGCTTCTGTTAACAGAGCGATTTGTGTTAGACACAGACCCTTACCTTACCTTTCTGGCTAACATCTCCTGACAGCTAACAAGTGTTTATTTTAGTATCACTGATCCTTCAAAACTGGTTTAAACAAAACACAGCTCTAAGAAAAAAATATATATATTTAACAATAATCGGAGTAAACATGTGCTCTCCATCCGTATACATACAAAAAGGCCTCAAATTAATTCACCAAATATAATGCTCTCTGACTATTACATCACTCTTTCAGCCATAATACACATATTGCACCTTAGTTAACACCAAAATTACCCACGACTGCCCAGATAACAATAGATAAATATACACCAACCAAGCTTGCCCTGTCCTATCTACCTCAAAACCTAACCAGAGAGAGAGAAAAGAAAAGAAAACGTTCCAGTACTTTTCTTGTTTTATCAACATATAGTATAATCTCTTTAATTCTTTTTTACTTCACAGCTGCTTCTTACGGTCTTTCATAACTGTAAAAAAACCAAAGATATATCCTGTAAAGTTTACATAATGAAACATAAATACTAATATACATACTAATATACAAAAATCAAGACATTTATGCAAGTCTTTACTAAAAGCTTGGAATTTAATCTAAATAAAATGGGACACAGTAGAAACTAAATACAATGGGTACTGAAATAAATATTGAGGGAAAAGGGTAGATGACCGTAAGAACATATATATGTACATCCAAACAGCACAAGCATTCTTTGGGCATAAGCCTTTAGTTTTGGAAATGGAAAGGATTGGGATTTTTCATATTATAAGCTGGTCGGACATTGGTGAATGCCTCTGGAAGCTCAGGAACTTTCTTGACCATCGTATCTAGTTTCCTTGTGAGTGGCTCACGCTCCTCACCAGCCTGCTCCGGACTTAGATGTTGGAAGATGGACTCACTGGTCCCGTGGAAGGACGTTTTGGTCGTAGTCGCAGTGGGGTTGTGGTCAATGTTGTCCACTGCTGAAGTCGTGAACAACTGCTTCCTCAAGATTGGTGGGCACACCACTCCATCTTCCACGTACTGGCATACAACTGCTTCTCTTAGCTGGGCTGATAATTGTAGAACTCTGTCATATGATATGCTGACCCCATTTTCATGCAGCCTGTCGATGAGCTGCCTCTTTCTTGTCTTAGCAAACACACACATGCCGACGTAGATAGCAAAAGGTGTGTCATGGGCCTTGGAGTGTCTCTGGATTTGTGTTCCTACCTTGTAGTTGGCAAAGCAGTTGTACTGTAAGAGCTGTGACATAGCAAGGTCAAACTTCGATGTGTAATGTTGGAATTGGGGTTTGATATCTGCACCATGTTCAATGCATCCTTCATGAAATGTACTGCTGAAGTGTGACATGTGCTGAAGCATGTCCCGTCGTATCATCCCAGCAGCCTTGGCCAGATGGATAGCGTCACCGTATTTGCTTGCTTGTGCCAGGATTGAGCCAACATCCTTCTCAAAGGCCAGTAGGATATCTCTTCCTTGGTGATGAGCTTGCAGCTGGGGGATGTGAAAAAGCAGCTGGTCCTTCAGTCGAGTAGCATGAACATTGGGCGATCCAACACCCAGCTGCTCAAGTCTGTCTGTAGAGTGTGACCAGGTCAGCAAGTCTAAAAATGGGTGGTTCAGTACCTTCACTAGAAGCTTCCATCTGAGTGATGTAAGTGACCAGTTCAGAGAAAGCAGTTGGGTATGCGTCCTTGTTCGGATGAAGCTCTTGTGCTTCTTCTTGCTCATGAGCATTTCGGTGTGTCCTTTCTCGGTTGTACAGGTCTGCCAGGCAGCGAGGGTGATACTTCAGTTCTTGTGCCACAACATCTCCTGCACTTAGTTTGGCAAGGAGTTTTCCATCGCTAAGTGTCTTCGCACAATCATTCAATCTTTTATTAAGTTTCATTGTCATTGCATGTCTTATGTCATCTCCAGAAGCTTCGTGGTATCTTGCTACTGCTGCTCTCCTCTGTAGAAACTGCAGAGGTTTGCCTTTTCTGAGCTCTACTTAACTTTGTGTTGTTGAACAGAAGTCTGGAACTCTCGTGAAACTGTGCCTTGTTTCGCCTCAAGGTCTCCTCTATCCCATCATGTAGAGATTTAAGATCTTCCTTCTTATCCTGTTGACAAAGACAACACTTTGCCCAGTCAGTGAGGAATGATTTGTTAGTAGATTTTGTGTCCATAACTATTTTTGATCTTCAGGGCCGAGGGTTTATCCTTTTACCACCCTGATGAGCACTTTCTTGTATGGGATACAACTAGGTTAATGCCTTTTGCCCTACACCTAGTATGATCGTTCATCCAGTGGCATTAGTCCCGTGCTATCTGTACACCATCCAGATAACTAAAACCCCGTTATCCTTGGTTCGGCTCTTCCGCGCTGGCACAGCCTGTCAATTCAGGTGAGGCTCCTTAACTGATTTGGGGTTGGTTAAGCTGTTGCAGTATGACATGCTTTTTCTTAGCTGACACTGAACCCCATGCTGGGTTGCACAGCAGTGATGTCACCAGTGTCGGGGCTGTAACGAGCAGGATAGTTGTCGGCCGCTCGTTTGCTAGTTCGCGACCCCCACTAGGGGGGGGGGGGGTAGGGTAGACGGAGGTGAGAACGTGACTGCTGCGCCTGGACTCATACCAGACACTACCCAGCTCGCACCGCAGCTGCACTTTCCCGCTGCTGGTTGTGTTCTCTTCTGATGTGTCCTGGGCTCGTGGACTGATTCCCCAGACCTTCACAAATCGACTGCCAATCTCCGGACACCTACCCCGGCTACTACAGCGGCTGCCACGTCATTGCCACTTCCTCCACGCCTTATCTCCCGTCCGTGCCCTGGCGTTTCTCCTGTGTGACAAGACCATCGTCCAACAACGCCGGCGCCAAGTGAGGAATCTGCACTGGACCGCCACCCCCCCCCCCAGAGCGGATCACTGCTTTACGGAACCTTCCACCGGGCCACCGCCGTAGGAAATATTCTCAATAATGTTTGATTCTCGTAATTGTTTGACTCCATTAATTGTTTGTCTCCCGTTAATTGTTTGATTCCCGTTAATTATTTGATTCCCTTAATTGTTTGACTCCATTAATTGTTTGACTCCCGTATTTATTATGTGATATTTGTGTGAGTGGTGTCAGAGTTTTGTGTTATTTTCATAGTAAAGAGATGTCAATCACGAACAGTTGTTTGTTATCCCTCAGAAAACCATGGTTCTTGACTTTCCTCTTAAAAGATCCTGATTAGGTTGGCAAGGGATTTCTATCCCTAAGTCCCAGGCCTTTACAAGTGGCCACCTTGCCAGGATTGTCTTTGACCTTGGTTTCTGAGGGCTAACATTCGTTCCGGTGTTTGTTGTAAGTCGCCGTGTGCTCGCTGCTTGCTGTCTGAGGCCCGGAAGTAAGTGTTGTTCGGTTCTTATCCCTTCCTTCTGTTGTGGTAATTTTGTTGCTTTCCCTTGTACTAGGGAAGTTAAATAGTGTTGGTTGGGGTGAATGCTGTCTTGGCATTTTGTTACTGTTTCACCTGGTGCGGTTTCTTTTCCCTGAGGTGATTCAACGGGAATGGGTGCGAAACAAGGTTTCCTCCAGCCGGACCAAATCATTTACTGGTTTGATTGAGCCACTCGGTAGTTACTTTTGGCTAGTTGCAGGGTAAGTTGTTAATTTGTCACTTTTGCTCTTGGCCTTTCATATCATTATGTCTAGATTTAAGGAATTGAAAGGTCAAGCGGTGGCCCTGGGTCTGACAGGTACTGAGGTTGATCAGTATGTGATCACCCAACAGACTACCGAGAGAGATGAACGCAACAGAGAGAGAGAGAGGCACGTAACAGAGAGAGAGATGTACGTGAGAAAGAGAGAGAGGAACGTCAGAAAGAGAGAGAGAAGAACGTAACATCGAGAGAGAGATAGAGGAACGTAAGAGAGAAAGAGAGTTCGAATTAGCTAAGTTGCAGGCAGAAAAGGACCTAGAACTAGCTAGGATTAATGCTTCGAGTAGATCAGAATCCTCTGGCCATATAAAGGATAATGTGGTAAAACCTAGTTTGCCTGTTTATCGTGAAGGAGAAGACATCGCCTCCTACCTTGTTTGGTTTGAACGGGTAGCCGAGCTGCTTGGTGTGGACCCAAATAACTATGCTGCAAGGCTGGGTAGCCTACTGAGTGGTAAACCGGAAGAGATTTATACATCCCTGTCCGCCGACATCACTGGAGATTACTCTTTGTTGAAGCAAGCTCTCTTGCGAGGATTTAACAAGATTTCTGACGGTTACCGTGTTGATTTCCGCAGAACGAAGATTAGAGCAGGAGAAACATACCAGCAATTTCTCGCTAACTTCATGATATTTGATCAGTGTTTGTCTTCTCTACCTCCAGACTTGAGAATTTTCATCAAGGAACACCGGCCAGCGACGCTTGGAGAAGCTATAGAACTTGCTGACAACTGGGCGTCCGCTCGCAACGCCTACTCCAAGTCTTCCCTTCCTGTAGTGAAGAACACGAAGCCTCCGTCTTCCGGGGAACCATCCCCAGGAGTAGAGAGGAGTAGTTCACCGGCCGTGCGGTGCCACAACTACAGAGAAGAAGGGCACATTCGTTCTCGCTGTCCCAGAAATCCCCGCACCTTCAAATCTACCGACATTCATCAGCCCAGCTACAAGGTCGGATTCTGTTTGGAAGACTGGAGCTGCCCCCGGTATTGTGTCAGCGGAACAATAAATGGGTCTAGAGCATCTACTTTAATAGTAATAATAATAATAATAATTAACGGTTTATTAAAAAAGTAATGCAGCCCGAAGGCTGAAAATATACATTGGACATAAATGACTTATTACATACATTGGTGGTTTAACAAAAGCCTTCATTAGAGAAAGGTAAAGGAACATACAGTGAGAATACAGATTAATGTAGATGTTGAACAGCAAACATGTAGTGTAGTAACTCCCTCCCAGATGGTGTTAGGAGGGACCTCACGTGGTGTAGTAATTCCCTCACAGATGGTGTTATGAAGGACCTGACGTGGTGTAGTAATTCCCTCACAGATGGTGTTATGAGGGGCCTCACGTGGTGTAGTAATTCCCTCACAGATGGTGTTATGAGGGGCCTCACGTGGTGTAGTAATTCCCTCACAGATGGTGTTATGAGGGGCCTCACGTGGTGTAGTAACTCCCTCACAGATGGTGTTATGAGGGACCTGACGTGGTATAGTAATTCCCTCACAGATAGTGTTATATGAGTGAGGTGTGGTCCCAGTCCTTCCTATCGTAGACGGATTAACACATCGCTGGTTGTTGTTGGGTCTCACGGGCCGTTATCACTGGCTACCTGGGACGCTGGTTGCTCGTGCATTATTGTCTCTTGAGGAAGCCCTGCCTAACGCTGACGTCTCCAGCTGCTCGAAGGTAAGTGTCGCCGATTATTTAGGTCGTGTTCAGCAGTTCCCTGTTGTTAGGGGCTACCTGCGTTGCCCCTACTTCACTGGATGGTCTAATGTGGTAAGAACTCCCATTAAATTCGCTAGTGTTCTCATTGGTAATGTTCCTAGAGTTCGTGACCCTAACGACCCGGAACCTTTAAAACTCTCCTCGCCACCAGCCGACGTCGATTTGCCTCCTGCCGACGTCGCATCGCCACCCTCACACGCCACCTCACCTCCAGCAATGGTTCAAGCTGTGGAGACACGGTCGGCGAATGTGAAACGACTGCATCCCCTGATTCTGCCGAATTTGTTGCCACTGACTGTGACGCCCAAGGAGTTCGCCAAGCTTCAAGCCTCGTGTACCACTCTGACGCGGGTAAGGGAGAAGGTGACTTCCGGGGAGGAGGATCAGGTTAGAGATGGGTCTGTTTACCAGTTTGTTTGCATTAATGGTCTGTTACACAGGTCTTGTGTGTCATCGAAGCGACCAACCAAAGTAGGTCGGTTTTAACTTGTTGTCCCTGCTGATCGTGGTAGTAACATTCTCTCTGTAACTCACGAGAGCCCTCTAGCAAGCCACTGTTCTCGTAGGAAAACTTATAGGAAGGTTGCTCATCAGTTTTACTGGCCAGGTATGGGAGCAGATATTAGAGCTTTTTGTAGGAGTTGTGATCAGTGCCTACGTATGTCCGCCAAGGGTAGAGTCCGTCCTGTTCCACTTAAACCCTTCCCCATCATTACAGAACCATTTTCTCGGGTAGCCATAGATTTTGTTGGACCGTTCTCACCCCCTTCCTCTAAGAAGCCTAAATAATATCAAGCTAATTTGTTAAGGAAATATAATTGCAGGACCCACATTGCTCGTGTCCTTGACGACGTCCCCAAGCTGGAGTTAGTCGAGACACTACCCTGCAAGAGTTCCTGTGAAGTTCGGGCGCCAGACTCTGTTGATCTCGGTTGCCAGTTGCTGATAACACCTGACGAGATAGAAGATTCCTCTACGACTGGAAATAGGACCAAACTTAAACCTGGACTGAAGTGGACCCCACGTGCAGTTCCTTGATACGGCCTTACGTTTTGGACATCAAGTTTCCACCTATTCTTTTATGTGACCCTTCTTTATTATGATATGTGTATTTAAGCATTTGTTGTAAGATGATTATGCTTTGTATACTAATCTTAAGTTTTAATCTACCTTACAGTAGTTTTTTGTTGGGGGAGCTGTGTTAGGGCTGTAACGAGCAGGATGGTTGTCCTCCGCTCGTTTGCTGGTTTGCGACCCCCATTAGGTAGACGGAGGTGAGAACGTGACTGCTGCCCGGACTCATACCAGACACTGCCCAAATAGCACTACAGCTGCACTTCCCCGCTGCTCGTTCAAACTCTGGTTGCGTTCTCTTCTGATATGTCCTGGGCTCGTGGGCTGATTCCCCATACCCTGACAATTCGACTGCCAATCTCCGGACACTTACCCCAGCTACTACAGCGGCTGCCACGTCATTGCTACTTCCTCCACGCCCTATCTCCCGTCCGTGCCATGGCGTTTCTCCTGTGTGATAAGACCATCGCCCACCAACGCCGGCTCCAAGTGAGGAAGCTGCCCTGGAACCCCCCCCCCTGAGTGCTGATCACTGCTTTACTGAACCTTTCACCGGGCCACCGCTGTAGGAAATATTCTCTATATTGTTTGATTCTCGTAATTGTTTGACTCCATTAATTGTTGACTGCAGTAATTGTTTGACTGTCGTTAATTGTTTGACTCCCGTTAATTATTTGATTCCCTTAATTGTTGACTCCATTAATTGTTTGATTCCCTTAATTGTTTGACTCCATTAATTGTTTGAATCTCATAATTGTTTGACTCCCGTAATTGTTATTTGATATTTGTGTGAATGGCGTCAGAGTTTTGTGTTATTTTCATAGTAAAGAGATGTCAATCTAGAACGGTTGTTTGTTATCCCTCAGAAAACCATGGTTCTTGACTTTCCTCTTATAAGATCCTGATTAGGCTGGCAAGGGATTTCTATCCCTAAGTCCCAGGCCTTTACAACCAGTGTGCCCTGGTAGTACCCGACAATCACTCCTTCACATGCAGAGACCCTCTGTATGCTACCCTCACCTAGATGGAAAAAACATAAAACCAGTCATAAATAAGACAAATTTATATCCGAGTGTATCAGAATTAGAAAAAAATCATTTGAGCATGCTTGAAAACATACAGGTACATATCGACACTAAGTTCATTTAGAGTGACCAACTACATCAATTTTTATAAAAAAAAATCATCTTTCGAAGGTCATTTTGGCAGCCATTTTGAAAAATAGCCGCCATCTTCGATTTCCAAATGGCCAATCAGGTAGATTTGACAAGTAGCCCCTAGGGTATGATCATGCTAAATTTCATGCTTGTATCACCATTTGCACGATTTTTCTATTATCCGCTCTACTACTATGGGATTAAGTACTTTAAACAATAAGACACACTATCTCTACGGGATTTCTGTCGCAAAACATTTTTCGATCTCATACTAAAATACATGTCATATGTTAGGTTAGGTTAGGTTAGGGTATGCTAAGTTATAAGATTAGCTTAACATAACTGGTAAGGGGGCGGGGGTAGCAACTCAAAACTAGCAATTTCTGATAGAAATGAAGGTCTAATTCGTTCATAACACATCGCAAACCACCAGAAGAAAACTAGTCTGCATGTCTAAGTATCGGGATGACCAAAACTTAAAATTTAACTAATACAGTATAGCCTATCTCGAATCTAAATACTTATTGTAGTTTAAGTAAATTTTACCCATTAATTACTATAAATTATGATATATCCCAATGGTTCATGAGTGAATTATCAAAATAATAACAACACTAAGTTGTATATTTATCTAGTATCAGGCATTCTCAAAACAAAGTCCAGACAATGTCATTACTTCTAAATTGACTCGTATCTCCATCTAGTACTGATATACTCTGGAAATGCACTGTAAAATAAAAAGAGCGAGAATCTACCAGGTGAGAATGCATGACAGCTGAGCTGGTGTGAACATGGGCGTTTTTATTTCCATAAGCTGCTCTTCACGGAATATTTCTTCACTTACGAAATGTCTAAGAGGCCATCCTTTGTACTACCTCCGACTGCAGCTGTGAGTTTGTTGAAGAACGTCGTCTGCGGGGAAGGTGGTGACGTCATTGCAAATGGCGGCCCTGTTACTAGAGAAATAAACTTAACTCGACTATTATAGCAGGACTTTAAACTTTTATTACAAATTATATATACTGTATCACTCTACGAATGTGGCAGAGTGTATTTCTTGTGTTTACTCAGAACCGACAACTCGTCCATTCCATGAGCCTCCACATTTTGTATTAGCCGTTGGTGGGGAAATCTGTTGAAGGCTTTGCTAAAGTCGAGGTATACCATATCATATTCGTGTCTCATCCACTGATTCGAAAACAATTGAAAAGAATGTTAATAGATTTGTCAGACATGAATTCCTTCTTGTGAAGCCATGTTAGGAATCATTGATAGACTTGTTCTTCTCGATGTGATTTCGAATTAAGTTTTAAATTACTGTTTCCAGCAATTTGTCTTCAATTCATGTTAAACCGATTGGATTGTCTTAGAGGATAATGATCTATCTCCCTTCTTGAAAATCTGCATCACCCCTGTGGTGGGATGAAATCCTAGACAAGGTTCTTCAAACTCCAATAGCACGAGCAGTAGATATATTCAATAAGTGGTACAAGACTTGGCGGGATAGCCTACCGATACAGAAGCGAGCACAAGGGACCCCGGACCGTAGGTAGGCCGAGACCGATCTGAGGGATGTTAGCTAGCTAGACAAGGAAAGTTGCTAGACATTACTAGGACAATAAATGAGGTCTTCTAATTACTCGACTAGCGCGGTACAGACATAGTATATCGGGACATAGTAAGTGAACATAGGCATTAGACATAAGCATAGATATCAGGCATGCTATAATAATATGTAGTAATACAGACATGTGAATAAATGGTACAATGAATGGTAACAGAGTCCTGCCGTCAGGCGTGTTCACATATCTTGGTATTTACATATCTATACACCTCCCTCCCCCTTTACGCTCGTAGTGCAATCTTGAGCGGCTACGGACTCTTTTTCCATGAGTCGGGGGGAGCGGCGAGGGACAATGGGAGGATCAACTGACGACCTTCGTTCCTGGTCTGGGCAAGGGGGCACAGGGGACGGGGAGGAAGGTCCGTCACTAGAGGATGGCACTGGGCGGAGATGGCGTCTGTTTCGCCACCACACACGACCACTGGGGAGGCGGACTTGGTACGAACGAGACTCGCCACGGCCCATGACGACCCCGACCTTGTCCCAGCGGTGTGACGTCGGGTCCTGGATTCGTACTTGCTGGCCGACGGTCAACCTGGGAAGGGGGCGGGCGTGGGCGTCATAGTGGCTTGTCACTTGGGCCATCCGGGCAGCCTCACGGCGGTCACACTCGTCCGCCTTGATCTGCCATTCATCTAAGAAGGACTGGGGGTGGGCAGGCACACAAGTACGAAGGGGGCGGCCATACAATACCTGGGCAGGAGAGCGTCCGGCAGGGGTAGGGGTGTTACGGAGTTCCAGTAGGCCCCTGTCGAACTCCTCGCAGTCCAGGTTCCCCGTCGGTGCTGTCTTGAGGATGAGGTATTTTACGGACTTTACCGCTGCCCCGGCATGGCCATTCGCCTGCGGGTAATGAGGGGAGGTGACGATGTGGTGGACGCCCCAGCGTTCGGCGAAGCTCTTGAACTCGTGGCTATTGAACAGGGGCCCACCGTCGGTTCGGAGGCGGAGAGGCACTCCGACTTCCCGGAAGAAGCAACAAAACATCCGGATGACCCTGGAAGAGGTGGTGTCCCGACCACAGGGAACTACCACGGGCCATCCAGAGAGCCTGTCGGCGACCACCAGGAAAGACTTTCCGGCCACATTAAAGAAGTCGGCGGACACGGACTCAAAGGGCCGCTTTGGGAGGTCATTGCACAGGTACGGCTCTTGTTGCTGGCTGGGCTGGAGTTGCTGGCAAGGCTCACAGGCCTCAACCGTGCTCTTAATATCGGCGTCAATACCAGGCCAGAAGACGGTCTGACGGGCTCTGCGCCTGGTGGCTTCAACGCCGCGGTGGCTGTCATGGAGGCGGGATAAGGTGCGCCGGCGGAGGGCAGCGGGAACGACGATCCTGGGGCCGTACAACACCAGCTCTCCGTCCGCATAGAGGCTATCCCTTAGCTTCCAGAAGGGGAGGGCGGAGGCGTGAATGTCGTAGCGGTTGGTGGGGAATCCAGCGGAGACGTAGGCGAGGAGTTGGACGTATGCCGGGTCTTGAGCGGCGGCGATGCGAAGCTCCGGAGGGTCCTATCGTCTTCGATGGAGGGCGTCGTCGTCGTCTTGTCAGCAAGAGAAGTGGCTGTGTGTCTCACTAAAGACCGAACGTGAGCCGCGGCCGTGGTACAGTCGACTTCATCTTCAGGTGTGGGGCGACTAACAGGGGCTCGGGAGAGGGCGTCTGGTATGCACAGAAGCTTCCCGGCGCGCCACACAGCTGTAAAGTCGTAAGGGGCGGTCTTCTCTTTGAGACGTTGGAGGCGAGGATTTTCGATGGCGTCCAACGTGTAGTGATTGAGGATGGGTATGAGCGGGCGATGGTCCGTCATGAGGGTGAAATGCCCAAGGCCGAACAGGTAAAGGCGGCACTTGGCCATAGCCCAGGCGACTGCCAGCATCTCTAGTTCGATGGTGGCGTATCTGGTCTCCGTGTCGGTCAAAAACCTGGAGCCACACTGAACTAAGTGCAGTCTACCCTGGCCGTGATCTTGAAGGAGGGCATATCCGAGGCCGTATAGACGGGAGGCGTCGGTCTGGAGGACCACTGGTAAGGACGGGTCGAAGGGTGCCAAGACTGGTGGTGACAGCAACGCCTTCTTAACATTCCTGAACGCTAGTTCGTGGTCAGGAGTCCAGAGGAAAGAGCGCTTGGGGCTCATGAGGGGGCGTAGAGGTTGGGCTGATGTGGCGATTTTAGGGGAGAAGTCGGCCAGCTGATTTACCAGGCCCATAAATGAGCGAAGGTCGGTCAGGTTCGCTGGAGTAGGGAAGTCCCTGATGGCCTTGACCTTCTCCTCATCAGCTGAGATCCCCTCTGGCGAGATGTTGTAGCCGCAGTAGTTAACTTGGGAGGCGGCGACCACAAATTTATCTTTGTTCAGGGTGATACCATGGGCACGACATCTTGTGAGCATCAGATGAACTCGGTTCAAGTGGGCCGGGAGATCATCGTCGAAGAGCAGGATGTCATCTACGACCTTCACGCAGTTGGTGACACCCTGCAGAGCCATATCCCCACGGAGGCAGTACGCATCCCCCGTTGCTGCGAAGCCCATGGGTCCGCGGCAGTGTTGGAAGCGGCCGTGGGGCGTGATGAATGTAGTGAGGTGGCGATCTTCTTCCGCCAGGTCGACTTGCCAGTACCCATGTAGTGCATCCGCCGTGGTAAAGAACTTTGCAGACGGGGTGACGCTGCGGACTGCTTGGATGGGCGTAGGCGATGGATGGGCGGGACGGGAGACCTGCGAGTTGAGATGGGTGAGGTCCACTGTGATGCGAACACCTACAGGCTTGGGTGCCAAGACCATAGGGTGGCACCACTCGGAGGGCTCCTCACCGGCGTGTCTGATGATCCCCTGCTGCACCAGAGAATCGAGCTCCGCCTTCACCTTGTCCTGTAGGGCAAAGGGGATAGGCCTGGGTGTGTGGATGGCGAAAGGCGTCGCGCCAGGCTTGAGGTGGATTCTCATCGGGGGGCCTGTCATCTTCTTGAGCGGCGTCTTCTGGAGGTCGGACTTGGAGACAAGGACGTCGCTGAACTGACGAAAAAAGAACTCCCGGGCGGCAGCAGGTGTGGTCATGGCTGAAACAGGTATCTCTGCACACCTGTTGAGGTGTGTCACGGCGAGGATGGGCTTTGGGAACTCGGATGAGACGATGGCCAAGTCCTGACAATGGCCACATGACAAGAGAGGGGTTTGGATGCCCTCATGGACGTGGACTGTGGCAAGGCAAGACTTGGGACCGAGCTGTAGTGTTGCCTTGAAGCAACCCAAAGGTGGAGACATCGGGGACCCGTCCGCTGTGAGCACGTCGTTCATGGCTGTGGGTGACAGGCTACTCCTGGGAATGTTGAGGGCGTCCAGGTGTGTTGGTCCAATCACCGTGATGTCCGCGCCCGTGTCAGGTATCATCAGGAGGTTGGAAGAGTTGGTACCGTAGGACAGACGAACATTGACGGGCTTGGGGGACCTGTCACTCGAGGCATCATCCACGCGTCGGCATCCTTTGTTGTTCTTGGGAGACGGTGGTGTGGACGTTCTGTCGGGCTGTGAAGAGACGTTTTGACCTGGAGATGGAGGCTTCTTGGTGGACCTGCAACACTTGGCGAAGTGTCCTTGCTTGTTGCAAGCGTTGCATGAGACCTTGTTGGCAGGACATCGAGTTGTGCGGGGCCAATGGCCTTGAAACCCGCAGTTTCGACATGTACTATCAGCCGCAGGGCACTTTCCTGGACCATGCTGGCGCTGACAGTTTCTGCAGGATTCGGCAGAAGAAACTGGTGACTGTGACGGGGGCTGTGGAGAGGATGCCGTCTGCATCTGGCGTTGATTCCTTTTGTAGGTGGAGACGGCGTGAACTTGAGATGGCGATGAGTGTATAGCTGAGGCAGCCTCTCTTGTGGCCTCATACGACCTGCAACAGGTGACGAAGTCGGTGAGGGAAGAGGCGGCGTCGAGGGTGAGGAGTTTCTGAAACAGGTCCTCGTCACGTACACCCATCAGCAAGATCATCTTGAGCTGGATCTCAGCACAGGTTACAGGATCGCCTGTACATAGGTCCACCTCGGCTGCTAGGTCCTTAAGTCGTGCATAGAAGTCTGAGAATGATTCCCCAGAAGCTTGTTTGCAGGATAGCAGTTCCCTACGACGCAAAGCTTCATTGCGGAGGCCACGGAAATGACTCTGCAAGGCGTTTAAAACCTCTGTCACTGACCTGGGGGAGTCAGGGGGGATGGCTAGCGTGTGCTCTAGGAGGCGTTGAACATCGAGGGAAATGCACGATCTTAATTGGATGAGTTGTTTATGAGGGGGCATTCGGTTGAGGTCAGACATAACAGCAAAGTCTTCGAAACGACGTCGCCATTGACGGTATACTTGATATGTTGCATCAGATTGAAGAGGTGGGGGACTGGGAACTGAAGACTTGCTGTGCAGGGGTGTACTCGAGACGGCAGGCAATGGAGGAGGCACGGAGAGGTCGACGAGAGTTGAGACTGGAGCAGGTGGTTGAGAAGGCACTGAGGCATACCCAAGGGGGATAGGTGACGTGTGAGGAGGCGTTGTCTGAAGGATAGATGAAGAGGCTGAAGCTGGCGAATTGGTTGTGGCAGCTGGTGAAGTCGTCCTCGTTGCCAGCAATTCCAATAGGTCCAGGAATTTGCGGTTATCAGCTTGGTGTTGTTGTTGAAGTTGAAGACGGTAAGCTGATTCCTCTGACTGTCTTGACAATTCCTCTTGATGTCGTTTTTCCTCCTCTAATTGACGTCTTTGGGCTTCCTTCTCTTGGGAAACTTGTAGGAAGTGGATTAACTGACGTATATCCTGGCTCCCATCCTTTGAATTTGGCGCGCCCGGCGTGTGAGGCGTGAGGGGGGGTGGGAGGGTCTGTGAGGCTTCGTCTTCCTCATAATCCTCATCTAAATTTCCCAGTAAATCGTCGTGGTCAGACATCTCGTGTTTGGTATGGTTGCGATGGGAAAGACAAGGAGAATAAGGTGAAGTGCTATGTTTTCGTCAATGTACTTGCCTAAGTGCAAGAACTGGCGGGCAAGTAAAAGAGTACTGACTGTAATATTTGTGAAGTGAGAGGAGGCGGCTGGCGGCTGGCGGCGGTGGTGCTGGTCCCTGTATTCCTCCGCGCGCCCGGACGAGATGGCGGTGCTGGCTCAGTCGAAGGGGGACGCAGGCAGTGGCCTGCGGGCCGGCGCAGATGGAGGATGTATGCCGGAAGTGCTGTCTTGGAAACTGGGCTGAAGGCGTTTCTGCTACCTGTAGGGCCGCAGAAACATAGCAAAGAGACATGAAAGGCACTGCACTTCACTTAGGGCACTTCACAAGGTCACAAAGCACTTTAAATCCAGGGGCACTGTGGAGTATATCTTCTGGGCGGGAAACAGAGGAGGCCGGGAAACAGACGAGGCCGGCTCTTGCAACTTGTCAACTGTCGTGTTGGAGCTACTCAACTGCGCCATGTGGTGGGATGAAATCCTAGACAAGGTTCTTCAAACTCCAATAGCACGAGCAGTAGATATATTCAATAAGTGGTACAAGACTTGGCGGGATAGCCGACCGATACAGAAGCGAGCACAAGGGACCCCGGACCGTAGGTAGGCCGAGACCGATCTGAGGGATGTTAGCTAGCTAGACAAGGAAAGTTGCTAGACATTACTAGGACAATAAATGAGGTCTTCTAATTACTCGACTAGCGCGGTACAGACATAGTATATCGGGACATAGTAAGTGAACATAGGCATTAGACATAAGCATAGATATCAGACATGCTATAATAATATGTAGTAATACAGACATGTGAATAAATGGTACAATGAATGGTAACAGAGTCCTGCCGTCAGGCGTGTTCACATATCTTGGTATTTACATATCTATACAACCCCCAGGATTCTGGTACTCCACCCGTTTTTAATGCCATGTTAAACATTTCCTTAATACTCTGGCAAATATCTAATCGGAACCTGGTGATTTATTAAATTTTAGTTTATCTATTTGTTTACCATCGTTACTCGTCACTACTATCTAGCTTAATCTATTTTTTTCACTATCTGTGTATATACAGTAGTTGGTGCCTCGGGTATCATGTTTAAATTCTCGGTAGTGAAAACTGTTGAAAAATATCTGTTCAGTTTATTGCTCATTTCTCTGTTGTTATCAGTTAGCTAGTTGTTGTTGTTGTTGTTTCCATTTTGGTTTTTTTCACCACTAATTTGGTCGTTCCTCGCCTCACAACCTTCCACTCTCCTGCGTTTTTCATCAGGCACAGACTCTCCCTGTCTCCTGTCTTCTTCCTTAATACTCGCAATCACTTCCTTTAACTGTATTGGTCCAATCTTGTCTTGTGTTTTAGTGTACTTCATTTGGAAGAGTCTCTCAGGGTTTGATATCGTCTCTCATGCTGCTTTCAGTTCATTATTCCTCTTTGTTTTTCTTATCTCGGTCTTAACCTTACTGGCCAATACTTTATAATAATCTCAGAGGTAAACTTCACCACGATTTATTCTCCGACCTATAGCCTTCCTTTGTTCAATAATGTTATTATAATTTTTCTTTGTCCATTTGGATTTAGTGTTACTTGATATGTCTTTGTGCATTAAGTAACTCATAATTTAAATTTTCAGGGAACTGCCTTTTCAACCTATCAAAGTTTGCCCTTCTGAAATCTGGGACTTTAGTGGAAATTCCCTTGCTACTAACATTAAATTTTACTTTGAATCTCACTTCTTTGTGATTGTTTTTAGCTACTTCGTTCCCTACCTCGACGTTACTAATAATCTAGTTTATTATTGCCCAGGGTGGGTTCGGCTAGGAAACAGTCCTGAACTGTTTCAAGAAAAGCCTTTGATTCTGAGTTAGCCCTAAGGTAGGTCGAATCTATTTGACAAAAGTTAAAGTTGCCTACTATACAGACTTTGCTATGTGTAGATGCCCTGCATATTTCATCCCAAACAAGTTGCTACTTTACCCTCTCGAGATTAGGATGCCTATATATTACTTCTATGATTATTATTTCACTACCATCGGTTAATTCTATCCGGATTGTTTCTGGATTCAGTTCAGTTATTATTTCCTTATTGATTTTAAACAGTACTTTAGATTATCCCTGATGTAGATTGCTACATCGCATCCTTTCTTAATCTGTCTATCGGTATGGAATAATTTTTAACCTTTAATTTGGTATATGACAGGCAACTCACGTGAGTCGAAGTTTATCCATGTTACGGTGAACGCTATTTTATCGATCTTTTGGAACATATTAACACCCTAATTTTATCCATTTTATTTCTCATACTTCTACTGTTTGTGTAGTAGACATTTAAGTTAGTCGTGATCTTAGTCCTCTCTTTGTCATGTTTAGGCTTTAACTCCCTGCCTAATTTTGCTTTGTCATCATTCGTAGCACTATTTCTGTGTAACCTTTCACTTTGTTTACCCACACCCACTGCAGTCTTCTTTTTCCCCTTGCTCACATGTTCCTCTAACAGTTTAAGCTAGGGTTGTCACCCAAACCCTGAATGGATGTTCCTTCTGCAGTACAAGTTGTCCCAGTTGTCAATGAATGGGACTGATATTGACTTGCAATATCTGTCAAGACGACCGTTGACACCAATTGCTCTTGACAACCATTCACTGCCAACTCTCCTTCCGGGCAGGACATCACATATGATAGGGATCCCTCCCTTCCTCCTAATACGTTCGATAGCTGCCTTGAAATTATCAAGGAGCTCCTCACTTCTAAACTGGCCAATATAATAGCTCCCTGCACTGAGGCAGATGATGGGTTTGTTGCTATTACCATACATGATATTGTCCATCCTGTCAACTATATCCCCCACCCCAGCTCCTGACAAACACACTCTCATCCTATTTCTATATTTGTCACAAAAAGCTCTATCTAGGTACCGTACCTTGGAATCACCAACAATTAAGGTTTTGTACCTTCCTTGTTAACTTTGTCCCTAACTATGTTACTGTCCAATTCGTCTATCAAAGGATTTAAGAAAAGTTAGTTTACTTAGCTGTTGTTTTTTCCTTGTTGGCTTTTTTCACCACCAATTTGGTCGTTCCTCTCTTCACAACCTTCCACTCTCCTGTATTTTCATCAGGCACAGACTCTCCCAATCTCCTGTCTTCCTCCTTCATCCTCACAATCACTTCCTTTAACTCCCGAGTTTTCGTCCTTGACCTTTACTCACTCGGCCTTTATAAAGGCACAGTGGTGCTCATAAATAACACTCGTCATTGCACTGACTGTTAATCCCTGGGAGCAAAATCTACCATGACCTTTCTTCTAGGGAGATTATCACACAACTTACATAAGTCACAATGAAACGTTTTCATTAAAATACTATCAAATGTGTGCAGACCTACACTTATATTAAATTTTTTACTTTTTGTTAACTGAATTAATGCTGATTCAAAAATATTTATGTTTACAAATTTATTACATTTAATGACTGATTGGACAAAAGCTTCCTCAGTCATCTCAAAATTAGCCGAAATTGATTTTATGCATTTTAGATCCAAAGTTATGGCTGGTTCAAAGTTTTTCTATGCATAATGACCGCTATCTTGGATTTGACCCTTAGGGGGCGAATGCCTCCTATATAAAAAATATAACTGTGTTATTATTGAATCTTAAGGGTCATTTAAGTCAAATCAAGAGTCAAAATTGCGGGCACCATTTTACCGAATCCAGCTTTGAAACACGAGGTTTCAAAGCTGGATTCGGTAAAATGCTACTCCGACCACATATTTGGCACGGGCAATCGCCAATTGGAGGTTCATGGCGCCATCAGCACGATGAACAGGCTTTGTGTGAAATATAACAAAGTCTAGGAATGCCTTTAGTGTCCTTGTGGCACGGTGGTAGCAATCCCTGGTCACACGCATAAGGTCGAGGGTTCGAATCCTGGCTAGTGAGGTCGTTAATAATATGTTGAAGTCCACGTGTAATATGGACTAAATGATATATATATATATATATATATATATATATATATATATATATATATATATATATATATATCCCAGAGTGAAGTTTTGAGTTTCTTTAGACTTAACATTACGGTACAAATCTGACACAAAATAGCCCATCAGAACTCAAGTTATTTCAATACACTAAAAACAACACTCATAGGAGTTCACTATATGGCATCCCATGGATTTACAGTTATGCCCATATCTGACAGAGATTCTCCTTTATTTGTAGAAATGTTACTTAAAGTTTTCAAACTTTGAATAACTGTCAAAATTAATTACTCACAAAAAAATCTACATTTTCTGTTAACATTTTGGTAATATACACTTATTATTATTCTATTTCATTCGGATGTAATCACTTCAATGTCAAACTCATCTTAGTTACAGAAACCATTGAGAAAACAATAATTAACTCTGTAACTACCTAACACTAACAGAACTGCATGCAAATTACCCATCAACTCCCAATATAGCTAGCTTAAGCATCATGCAAAATATAACTTCTTATCTCTCTGTAAAATTTTACAAGCAATTATTTCAAATGAACTACAAACACTTTTCAATTACTTCTCCTGCACAATATCATTTCAATCCTGAAAATAGAATATTACTCCCACACCTTATGAAGTTCCTAAATAATTGAGCTTCATTAAATCCCAGTAAATAAATCGGCCTTTTTTTAAAATTATTAACCAACTAATGTACCCAGCACAACTTGTCCACTATAACACCATTCCAAGTGATACAGTGTTTTAGTTTTTTCATCACTTAGTCTCCTACTTATCCTTATCTTTCTTCATCATTTACTCCTCTTCACTTTATCTTCCCTGGCTATATTTTCCTTCCCTATCCTCCTCCACATTATCCCTCCCTCTTTCCCACTCCATTTTTTCTCAATTTCCCTGTGCCTCTTCATCCCCTCTACATATCTCCATCTGTCTCTCCATATTATCTCTCTTTCTCCCCTTAACCTTGTTATGGGACATACTTGTCAGGGGGCTATTATAATGGTCCACAACATGAAAACACAAGGGAAGATAGAAGGGGAACGGGAATATTCCTAATACACTAGCAACTGCTATAATATATTAAGTAGTAAACATAATTACACTATAAACGCAGAAAGGTAAAAATTAAAGTACATTAGCTACAACTGAGAAACGACACCAGGGACAAAAAGGCAAGAACCTCTAATCTTGCAATTAGCACATGGTATAAGTGTTGCCTATCACAATATGCATTATAATTATAAATCTAATCCACATACACAAAGTAAACTTAGCTGTGAGGTGACCACTCAGCAGCAGAAATGCAAAACCCTCATAGACACAGGATACGTGTCCACAGTGCAGGGCAGAGCCGGTCATGGAGCAGGCCAAGAAGCCAGGGGACTGGAGGGAAGAAGAAGAAAAATGCTAGTGACAGGGGGGAAGGAGGTTCAGAGGAAGAATAAAGGGAGGATGGAAGTGAATTTTAGAAGGAGAGAACAGGTGCAGTGGCTAAACACCGCTTGCGTGAGGGGGTAGGCAAAATGCCGAGGGTGCAACAATCACAATCAGGACGAGGCAGAGGGAGGGCGGGAGCAGGTCCGGGCAAGCAAAGGGCCAACGCGGGTGCTCTGGTTGTCGTCTAGCTTAGGCAGTGTTGGCAAAGCGGAGGAAGAACCGCCCCGCCACGGCGGCGGTGCAAGCCGAGAAGCGCAGGTGGACGGACGCACAGGCCACACACGAACAAATTTACAGAGAAGGTGAAAACATGGAAATTTTGCTAGTCGTAGGGTTGTTTGGAGAAAGAAGAAGGTAAAGTCTTTGAGCTATGTCAAAGAGGAACAGAGCGAGTTGGAGGAAGGGTTTTGAATCTTTGAGCTTGAAATGTCAAAGTATTCATAGTAAGGAAGGATGAGCGTATCGTAGGAGAGTTTTTAGTTATAGCAGCAGAGAGATTTGAGCTTTTTTGTCAAATTATGAACGGAGACGAGAATGAGATATAGGCTGAATGGTTTCAGTCTTGAGTTAGGTCGATTTTATTGAGAATTGGATGTCACAGACGTTGGGTATGTTTTGATTTGTTTCTGAGAGTTGTGGGTCTTTTAGCTATGTCAGAGAGAAATGGAGAGAGTTGGAGGAAGAGTTTTGAATCTTTGAGCTTGAAATGTCAAAGTATTCGTAGTAAGGAAGGATGAGTGTATCGTAGGAGAGTTATTTAGTAATAGCAGGGGACAGATTTGAGCTTTGTCAAATGTGAACGGAGATGAGAGCGAGATATAGGTTGTTTGGTGTCAGTCTTGAGTTAGGTCGATAATGTTGACAGTGGCTGGTATTGAGGTTGGGTATGTTTGATTTGGTTTTGGAGAGTTGTGGTGTTATGAGAGGCTTTGTCTGGCGGGGAGGGGGGGGGGTGTTGTGTCGGAGATTGGTTGTGGAGGGGGGGAGTTTCTAGTTTGGGGATTGGCGGGGGTGGAGGTTGTATGTTGAGTTGAGGTGAATTAGAATTGCTTAGGGGGGGTTGTTGTGTGAGTGTGTATGTGTTTGCGTGGAAATGTAGTAAGGGGAGAGGGGGAGGGTTAGGATAATTGTTATAAGGTCAGGTATGGTTCGGTTGTCGGGAGGAGGGGGGAGGAGAGGAGAGGAGAGGGGCGGCGAGGAGAGGAGAGGGGGGCTTTGGAGGTTGTTGGGTTAATTTATCGTATGGAAGGATTCCTTAGGTGTGATATGATTTGTGTTGCTAATGAATAGTTGTATTGAGTCATAGGTTTTGTTTTTTTGTTTTTTGTTTTTTTAGGAGGGATTGTGAGTAAGGTTGGGTGGGTTAAGTTTTTCTTTTGGGAGGATTGTAGGTTTTGTTAGTGGTTGGATAGTGGAAAGTTAGCTTTTTTTTTTTTTTTTTTTTTTTTTGGAGGGATTGTGAGTAAGATTGGGTGGGTTAAGTAGTTCTTTTGGGAGGATTGAAGGTGTTGATTAGTGATTGGATGGAGAGTTAGCATTTTTTTTTTATATAGGAGGGATTGTGAGTAAGGCTGGGTGGGTTAAGTTTTTCTTTTGGGAGGATTGTAGGTTTTGTTAGTAGTTGGCAGAGTTGGGTTAATCATTGCATTCTTTCTTCCCTTTGGCTAGTAAAGGACTTCTGCAATTGCGGTAGGCTCTTGCAGGTATTGTGAGTTCTGGCCCCATTCTTGAGGGAGAGGGTTTGTGTACAGGTACATTGCACCCCTCCCCGACCTTATTGGCTAAAGGAGGCGTTCAATGTCGTCTGCAATTTGGTACCGTTTTTATTAGACACACCTCTCCGACCTTATTGGCTAAGGGAGGTGCCCATAAAACAGTGTAGGTAACATTCTTGAGGGAGAGGGCTTGCGTACAGGCACTGTGGAACTCTCCCCGACCTTATTGGCTAAGGGAAACGTACATGTCATCCGAGTTAGTATGGGATGGGTAACTTAGGTATTTGTTTTGGGAGGAGTGATAGGGTGTGGTTAGTTAATGGTAGAATGGTTATTTATTATTTTGTGTGGGATTGCTAGTAACGGCTGGGTATGTTAGGTTTTTATTTTGGGAGGAGTGATAGGGTGTGGTTAGTTAACGGTAGAATGGTTATTTTTTTTATTTATTTTTTATTTATTTTTTATTTATTTTTTTTTGTGTGGGATTGCTAGTAACGGCTGGGTATGTTAGGTTTTTATTTTGGGGGGATTGTTAGGGTCTTTTCTTTTCTTTTGTTTGGGGGGGGAGTGTTAGTGCAGGTTGAGTGGGTTAGTTTTTTTTTTTTTTTTTTTTTTTTTTTGTTTGAGTGGTCTTGAGTTTGGAGTAGGTGGCGTGGGGTTTGGAGGAAGGGGGGGAGGAGGGAATCGTTGGGTGAGGGTTAAGGAGAGGTTAGGTTTAATTTGGGGGGGAAATTTTTTTGGGTGTGGTTATAGGGAAGTTATTAATACAAGGGAGGTGGGAGGGGAGTGTTTGGTCTGTTTAGTATGGAGGGATTTCTGTCTCTGAATCTGCGTGGGAGTATGATGTTGTCGAAATAATCCTCCCATTGAGGGTAATTAGTGAGGAGTGATTCTATTTGTTTGTCACCTAGTTGTCTCCAGTAGATGTTAAGTGGGGGGACGGAGCTGAGTTCATGTAGATGACTATTTCGGGTGAAGGATGACCAGTGTGTGTTATGGATGAATCTTAGTGCTTTGTTTTGAATGACTTGAAGTTTCTTGGCGCTTGATGGTGGTGCTAGCTGGAGTGTGTTAGGTGCATAAGTCAATAGTGGGCGTATGAGGGCTTTGAATAGGTGTGTTTTGGTTTTGATTGATGCGGTTCTGAATCTGTATATATTCCCGAGTGTTTTCTTTGCGATCAAAGCCTTCATATTGGTGTGTAGTGTCATGGTGAGGGTGTTGTTGAATGTGACTCCTAGGATTGTGTTTGTTCGTTTGATAGTTATAGGTGAAGGGTAGGCGATGTAGGGGTTTAGGTAAATGTGACGTGGTTGTCGTCTTTTGGTGCCGAAGTAGGTGATTTGTGCTTTGTTCGGGTTGGTTTGTATTCGCCATCGGAGTTCCCATTGTGTAACTTGTTCGAGTTCCCTGTTAGCTGGACTGGAGGGAGTGAGTGACTGCTACTGGTAGACCTACCAACTAACCTCAGAGTTGCCAGGTTTTTTATTTCTCTCTACAAGGATATAAACATTGACACAAATAATACATAATTTACAATACAAAAATATACTATATAACCTACAACAATACAGATCATAAACAAACATAGTACAAACATAACAAAACACATGTAAGATGAAAACGAATAAATATAATGAATAACTTGTTATTTGGACGAGCTGACTACATCACACCCTTTTCTCTCACTCTTCTTCCTTCTATCTCTCTTTCCTCCCCTTCCAATCCAATTCCCTTGCTCTGTTGCCTCCCATTTTCAACTCTCTCCTTCTCTTTATTTTCTTTCCTCCCCTTTCCCTATCATCTATTCTCTTTCTATGTTTTCTTACTTCCCTCCTTCCTTTCCTGAATTTTTTCAACCCTTGACGAACTGCAAATTGCCCCGCTCTAACAGCGCTCACCTCCAAGCTGTCATGTGGAACGTTGGTGTTAAAGTAAGAGAGAGAGAGAGAGAGAGAGAGAGAGAGAGAGAGAGAGAGAGAGAGAGAGAGAGAGAATATAAATCATAAAAGGCGAAAAGAAAAGAAGAAGATAGAAAGACAGAAAGATATACATAAAAAAAGAGAAATAGAGAGACAAAGAGAGCTGTGGAGAAAATTGATAAACACTTGCGTATAAGTAGATACAAATTAAAGGTCCTTGCGATGCGAATGGAAAATAGGAACACAAGTAAACACAGGGACATATTATTAAGTTTAAAAAAATTATTTACAAAGCTTAGAGTACATTTCGCCTATTCGGAGTAATTCAGCGGGTCTTGACACTGAGGGTGGTATCACTTCTCACTTGCACGCAGGACAGAGGTTCATATACAAAGAAATATATCATATTCATTAACAATATATATACACACATATATATATATATGTAACCGGTCGGAATTTGCTGGACTTTAATTTCTCACTTGACTTGGGGTTTATTAAAATTTAATAGATGGTAAAGGCAGTGGAAGCGCCCCTTTGAGAAAAATCCCGAACCAGCACAAGAACACTTAAATCTACTACACAAAATGAACTGTCCGTGACCCGTGGAAGGATAGCGTCTGTGACTGGGATGAATGAGACACACTGTAAAATTTAGACACTTATATTCCCTCCAACACTACAAACACAATCAAATGATGGTACACCAATATGCGCACCTCTTAACTTAAACTTTAACCACTACTCTGGGGAATAAAAGTTATACATGACATAGAAATTATTAGAAACACAGGCAACAATAAATTTAAAGTATTAAGAAATGTTAATTGCACATATGAACAGGCCTTAAGGGCTTTCACAAAATAATATCAGTCACTTAGGAAATGGTACTAAAAAATAAGAAATTAAATACTCCACAATGAATAGGCCTTAAGGGTCTTCAACAAAATAATATCAGTCACTGAGGAATGGTAATAAAAGATAAGAAATTAAATACTCTACAATGAATAGGCCCTAAGGGCTTTCAGCAAAATAATATCACTCAAAAAAATTATA